>NW_008352270.1:243239-284298 GCF_000622305.1 Nannospalax galili
TTTTCCCTTTTGGTGTGGAGCAAAGTTGCTGCTGAAACGGCTCTGAACAAAATGGAGTAACTTAGGGAAGTTTGCTGAGCCAGTTCAGTTTTATGTTTTATTTCCAAGGTCTCTTTTTGGGGGTCTCCCACCTATAAGAGGTGGTCTTCTTTTTTTGGTACTGAGCAATTTTATCTTGAAAATAACTTATTTTGGAGTCACTAGATGGAGCTCTTTGGTTCTTCTTGCCCAAAGGGTATGTATTTTGCAGGGTTCATGTGCTTCCCAAATGCACCCCTTGGCATGCTCTAATAACTCTTCGAACTGTGCTAATCATAAATAATGACTCTTTGCCCCTCGGTGTCCTCAGTCTAAAGTTTCTTTGAAGGCCTGATTATTTCAGGACACAAACGTTTTTTTAATTCATTTATTTTTTATTTTTTAAAATATTTTATTTATTAATGGCTAGGCGTGGTGGCGCATGCCTTTAATCCCAGCACTCGGGAGGCAGAGGCAGGTGGATCTCTGTGAGTTCAAGGCCAGCCTGGTCTATACATAGTGAGTTCCAGGACAGCTGGGACTACAGGGAGACCCTGTCTCAAAAAGACCCAAAAAAATTTTTTTTATTATTTTTATTTATTTTGTGTATATGAGTGTATTGCCTGCATGTATGTGAGTGCACTCGTGTCATGCAAAATGCTGTGTTGTGCAATGCTGTGGAGGTCAGAAGAGAGCTTCGGATTCCCTGGGACCTGGAGTTAAGGACAGTTCGTACCCGTTGTGTGGTATATATAAGAGTGCTTTGTCAGATCCCCAGGAACTGGAGTTATGGACAGTTGTTAGCTGCCATGTGAGTGCTGGGAACTGAACCCAGGTCCTCTGCAAGAACAGCTAGTGCTCTTAACCCCTGAGCATCTCTACAGCCCCTCCTTTCAGATTTTTTTTACTGAATACTCTGTATTTCCAGTGAGTGTGGGACAATCTTTTATATATAAGAGTGCTTTGTCAGATCCCCAGGAACTGGAGTTATGGACAGTTGTTAGCTGCCATGTGAGTGCTGGGAACTGAACCCAGGTCCTCTGCAAGAACAGCTAGTGCTCTTAACCCCTGAGCATCTCTACAGCCCCTCCTTTCAGATTTTTTTTACTGAATACTCTGTATTTCCAGTGAGTGTGGGACAATCTTTTGGGGTCACTTGTCAGTGTTGTATTCCTGTAGTGAGGCTGGCCACCTCAGTAAGGTGGAGACTGCTCCCCAGAGGCCCTGTCTTTTGTCCATTGAGCCCCACTTGGTGCAGTTCACAAAAGTAACCACTAGGTGGCGCAACTGCTGCCGCTCCAGTTTCCTCCTTGCTGAGGCGTAAAGGACCACTCAGCACTTCCTACCTGGCTAGTTGTTACTGCTCTGGTTTATCCGCCCATTTTCCTCTCTGTTGCACAAACACTGAGTGTTACCAAAAGCCAAGAAATAGAAACTGATCACAGAGAACTCTGGTATAGTGCGTGACCACTTGCAAACGTTCTTTGTCCTTGGCCAGTCCTAGGATGGAGCTGGAGAAGTGGCTTGTAGGTCAGGGGCAGTCTGCAATAAGCTTCCCTGGCTTCAGTTTCTCCTTTTGTACACGGAAGGGCAGTTCTGGACAGGCCTCTGAAGCTAGGAGCAGCTGCCCCACCTGGTTCACCATCCTGAAAGTGCAGCCACGATGATGTCACTTCTTGGACAGAGGACACCACTGGTGTTCGCCCTTGGCAAAGTTGCACAGGACAGGCTATAAGGCACAAAGGAGACGCCAGGGACTGCCAGATGCTTAGTGCAGCTTAAGTGCAGCGATTTCAGCGACCTCAAGTCACTCATGACCCCTGATCTTTCTATTTCTTCTTCTGGAAGGCAGGATTAATTCTTGCGTCTATTTAAGAGGCTGCCTCTTGCAGGAATTAGGGGCAGGGTCCTCTGGCCCAGCCACTTACTAATTTTGTATCCTTGGCAAGTGGAATCTCACTGAGTTATTTTAGTTCTATAGGGCTATACAACATCACAGAATTAATGCCAACTTAAATCAGGTAGCAGTTTTAACACAGGGGGACTCAATTAATATTGCTTTTCCCTGTTTAACTCATGCAGTGTTTGTTGCCCAGAGATAGCCCAGCAATGGCCTGCTTGTATCCCTTGGGGATGTTGTTGGCCTTGTTGCCACAAGATTTTAAACTCAGGAGGCCATGGATTTCGTTGCCTAGCACTATGCCCAGCACACAGTAAGCACAGAATAAACAAATATCTCTGCCAAATACAGACGCAGAAATACACAAGTCCTCATGATTAGTCAGACCAAGATTGGAGGAACTGCTACATTCAGGCTTATAAATTCTGGAACTTTTCCTTTTTAGGATTAAATGTTCCATATGCACAGTAATCTTGGGAATAGAATGAACTTGTGGCTAATAATAATGGGTAAACCATTTGAATATTTGCTAGGTGTCACTTTTTATGAACTGCATTATGCAATCTTCATGTGAGCTTCTCGAGGTGATTTGTCATTAGTCCTGTTTCATGAATAAAGAAGCTGAGGCTTAAGTAATGCGTGGAGGTTTATGAAGCTAGAAATAAGAGAACTGGGAGCTAAACTCAGGCCTCTCTGATCCTGGAGCTCTTGCCAGTGGGCCCTCCCCTATACTACCTTCTTAGACATGACACGTGTAAGCAGAGGGCCTGGGGTATGGTAGGTACTCAGTAAAAGTTTGCTTTCCTCCTTAATCAAGGAAAGTAGGGGAAACTTGAGTCTCAGCTGACAGAGTCACCTACACAAATGATCAGGGGGAGAAGAAAATCTTATTCCTGCCTTCAGGTGTTAGTTATATAGTTCTAGGGATTTTTTGTGGGGGCGGGGTCTGGTGGGAGGTTGTTTATGATACAGGGTCTTATGAAGCCCAGGCTGGCCTTGAATAGTCAGCTTCAAGGTTAAGTGCCTGAATTTAGTTACTTCCCCTTAGAAGAGTGCTTTCTTTGGAGTAGCTGACCTTGGGTTTCCCAGACACTGCAGCTGCACTTAATTAGAAAGTGCCTTACTACCAGGGCCTCTATACCTCATTAAGAGAAGAACTAACACAAGCTTGCTTTGGCTTCTGTAGTTTGTTTATCTGCTAACTTGGGCATCTTGACCATATTCAGGACCACCTGGCATTACTCATGTGTAATGAAATTCCTATGGTATTTGTGGGCTTTGCCTTTAAAAGTTAGTTCCACCCTCCCCTCAGGGCTGTGGGTCCTAAATCTGACTAAGGGACCATGGAGGGATGGCTATAGCCCCAATAAATTTGACCAATTAAAACTTGAATTGAGTCTGATGGTCTTTTTCGCAGTGTTTTCAAACTCCGTAACACAAAAAGGTGAGGTGAGAGACAGACACTAGGTCCCTGTCCCAATCCTGGAACCCACAGCCTGTGAGACACATGTACAAAAGCAAGCTCTCAGTCAAGGCCTGGACTTTGGAATCGCTTCTTGGGGTGGGAGGGGGCAACAACAGCAGCATGAGCTTGCCACAGAGCCTTTCAGGTGAAACAAATGTGTGGGGCTATTTTGAGCTGCCATCACCTGGAATCCTGACAGCTCAACTTGTGCAACTGGAACTAGATCACCAATTAATCTATTCAGAGTGACAAGAAACACAACTGTTAGGAACAACTCAGGAAGATGAGAGAAGCACTTTGACTTGAGCTCTTGTTAATCCACCTACATTACTGTGGGAAATCTGAAGTCACAACCGGACTTGGTTAAGCCACCTATGAATTTACTTTCAAAATAAGTCAGCTAGATTCTGGTTACACACACACACACACACACACACACACACACACACACACACAGTAAAATTATCAAGTCCCCTGGTTCCTTTACTGGCTTTATCATAGCTGTTGATGGTTGTCATAGAAACCAGCAGAGGCGTCAGATCTTAGCTCTCACAGTCAGAGGGAGACCTGAAGTTATTCTGATCTGAACCTTTTAAAAATAGAAACTGCTGCCAGACATGGTGGTGCATGCCTTTAGTCCCAGCACTTGGGAGGCAGAGGCAGGTGGATCTCTGTGAGTTCGAGGCCAGCCTGGTCTACAAAGTGAGTTCCAGGCCAGCTTGGGCTACAAGGACACCCTGTCTCAAAAAGCAAACACACACAAAAAAAAATAGAAACTGCCTTGAACCTGAATAAACAGGCCTCAGAGTTCTTCCTTAAAGTTTTGCCTTCCTTGAAAATGTTTAGGGGCTGGGGAGATGGCTGTCAGTAAAGTGCTTATCTTGCAAGCACAAGGACCTGAGTTTGATCCCCAGAACCCACATAAAAACAGCCTGTATGATAGCACACACTTTTGAAGAACCCAGTTCTGAGAAGGCAGAGACAGGCAGATCCCTGGTGCTCATTGGTCAGCCAACCTAGCCTATTTGGTGAGTCATAGGCCAGAGAAAGACCCTGTCTCAAAAAAATAGGTGGACTGCTCCTGAGTAATGGCAAGTGAAGTTATTCTCTGGCCTCCACAAACATGCATGTGCGTGCACACGCATGTACATACACCCTCAAAGATACCCATGCATCACATACACAAAAAATATTAAATATTCTGGTTTGTTTTCATTTACACAGAATGTAATAATTCATCAAGAATTGTTCCCAGCCAGATGTGGTAGGTGTGCCTATAATCCCAATACTTGTGAGATGGAGGCAGGAAGGTCAGGAGTTCAAAGCCAGCCTTGGCTATATAGGAAGTCTGAGACTAACCTGGATTACATGAGACCCTATCTGAAAACAAGAACAAAAACAGACAACAAAACAGAACAGAATTGACTCTAGAGAAGTCCATATCATGTCACATTAGGTATTTCCTGTTGCCAGAGGCAGAATCCTGAATCAGCCTGGGTTAGGGAGAGCCTCAGCAGCTTCTCTAAATTGAAACATCTTAAAGCCATCTGAAACACTTAGGGGTTTTTTGTATATTTTAGATCTTGAATTTTCCCAAAGGCTCAGGTGTTAACAGCTTGGTTCCCAGCTTTGAGGTACTACGAGTGATGGAACCTGTGAAAGGTGGGGCCTAGCAAGAGGTCTACAGGTCTTTGGTAGTGTGCCCTTGGAAGGGATTGTGGGAGGGCTGGCAACGTGGGTCAGCAGGTAAAAGTGCTTGCCTTGAAAGTTCAAGGACTGGAGTTTGATATCAGGAACCCCAAATAGAAGAAAACAGACTCCTGAAAGTTGTTCTCTGAGCTACACACACACACACACACACACACACACACACACACACAGAGAGAGAGTAATAAATAAAAATTAAAAGAGGAGGAGCAGGAAAGATGGTTCAGCAGTTAAGAGCACTGGCTGTTCTTGCAGAGGACCAGAGTTTGGTTCTCAGTACCCACATAGTAGCTAACAACTGTCTGTAACTCCAGGTTAGGGGATCTGATGCCCTCTTCTGACCTCTGTGGGCATTGCACAACACAGGTGCACTTACATACATGCAGGCAAAACACTCATACACATAAAAATAAACGAACCAAAAAAAATTTTAGAAGAAAAATGAATTAAAAGAAGTAAAGTATCAAAACAAAGGAAGGAAGGAAGGAAGGATCTAGACATGGTGGAGCACCCCTTTAATCCCAGCACTTGGGAGGCAGAGGCTGGGTCTGGAGAGATGAGAGATGGCTCAGTGGTTAAGAGCACATGCTGCTCTTGCAAGGGAGTGGAGTTCAGATCCAAGTACCCATGTTGGGTGGCATACAACCACCCCTAACTCCAGCTGCAGGGGATTCTAGCCCCTCTTCTGGTATTCTCCAGCATGTACATATGCACACAGAGAAACACAGATACACACACACACACACACACACACACACACACACACACAAACTCATATAGACACACACCCCTAAATAAACAGAAGTAAAAATTAAAAAGAGATGGTGGACCCCCCCCCCAACCCTTTCTCTTTCTCTTTGTTTTTCTTTTCAAACCTGACCATAAGGCAAACAACCTCTGTGTCAAGTGCTCCCACTGTTCCATTCCAGGCCCAAAGCACCAGGCAAATTAGTCACGAACTAAAACCTCAAAATTATGAGGCAAAATTAACCTTTTTTCTAAGTTGATTTGTTTTGGACATTGTTACAATAACAGAAAGCTGACTGGTACAGACAGACTCAGTGGTTGCATTAGTGTGTTGCCACATCTCATTTGGGTATGCAGCACATTCAACCCCATTTTTTGGCAAGGGATGTCAGGATGGATAGTTCTCAAGTCTCATGTTCTCACATTCATTCAGCTTTAGTTCAAGGGAGTGAGATAGGCTTTAATAGTAACAAAACCAAAACAAAACAGATTCCAGGTGAGTTCTGATTGCCAAAGCTCAGAACTTTGCTTGCACTGACCCAACTGCCTGGAGGCACATTCCTAGGAGACTATTCCATCACACCTCTGAGTATGTCTGTGAGGGTGTTTCTAGGGAAGGCAGAGAGGGTAGACTTACCGTGAAGGTGGGTGGTACCATCCCATGAGCTGGGAGCCAAAAGAAAAAGGAGAAAGTCTCCCCTGTTCCTTCTGCTCTGACAGACTGAATCCTCAAAAATCACCAGCCAAAACGAACCCCTCCTTTCTTGTTTCCGTCAGTTACTTGGTTAGAGCAAAGGGAAAAGTTATTAATGCAGAATTTATATCTCAAAAGTTGGGTATCTGGGGGTTGTTTTGTTGATCTTATGTATATGAGTGTATTGCCTTCATGTATGTAAGTATACCATGTGCATGTAATGCCTGAGAAGGTCAGAAGAAAGTATTAGATCCCCTGGAACTGGAGTTACAGTTTTTACCCACCATGTGGGTACTGGGAACTGAACCCGGGTCCTCTTTAAGAGCAGCCAGTGCTCTTAATTGCTAAACCATCTCTTCAGCTCCTAATCCTGACATCTTCAAACATTGATTTCTTGTGTATGATGTGTGTATGTGGGCATATACATGCAACTGCGAGTGTGTAGAGATCAGAGAAAAATTTGAGGGAGCTGGTTCTCTCCTTCCACTGTGGGTTCTGGGAATTGAACTCAGGTCATCAGGCTTGATGGCAAGAGCCCTTACTCTGTCTCAAAAAAAAAAAAAAAAAGTTTGGCCTCCTGAAAAAAATTAAAAATAAAACAGGGTTTCACAGCTGGGCACAGTGACACATGCCTTTAATGCCAGCACTCAGGAGGCAGGGACAGGTGGATCTCTGTGAGACTGAGGCCAGCAGAGGTCTACATAGTGAACTCCAGGCCTTAGACAGACCATAAGGGCACATTTCGCTCATAGGTCCATCCATCAGGTATCGTGAGGAGTCTGGTATACACACGTGCAGAGCTTGGTCACAACACTGAGACAACTCAAGAGCCCCCAAATCCCTCACCCTACCCTCGTGGGCATACGCCAGACTTGGACATGAGGGGCGAGCCTGTTACATCGATGTTTCTGGAGCCGTCCTCCAAAGACTGGAACACGTTTCGTTGAATTGTACGTCTCTACAAGAGCGCCAGGGTTTCCATCTGCAGAGCCCGAAACCTCGCCAACCCCATCTGCACTGCACACCCTCTCTTCCCTGGGCAGGGAGGAGCGAGGTGGGGTGAGGCGTCGGCCACGAAGAGCTGAGCTCCCCAGAAGAAACTAGCCCTCCTCTTCACGTCTACGGACATTCTTGCTCTGGTTTCAGCTCCCCGGGCACTTGGGAGTCAGCTGCTTGGAAGGTCCCAGAGGTTGCTCCAGGACAAATGGATTGGCAGAGCCAAACTGGCAAGTTTTTCATCTCCCTCAGGAAATCCATTTTCTCTTTTCCAGACCTTTAGCTCCACTAGTAGGATGACACCCCAGGCTTGCCTGGGACGCCCCGACTACACCTCCTCTCCTGGTGTAATTAGATGCCTTGTGTCTCGGTTGTCTTGTTTCTCAAAAGCATCCTGCTTTGTGTGCTAAGGTAGCACACGCCAGACTCTAGTCACATCAGTGTTTCAAGCCAAGCTCGCCCTCTAGTGGTGAGGGAGGCTCATTACAGGCATGCCGGCCAGTGAAGCCCCTGGAGGAGGGCATTCAGGAGAACCCAGTCATGCAGGGCTGGGAGCACCTGAGATTAGTTGCCGCTCTATGAAGGATGTGAGGAGGGGAGACAGGATGTGCTGCCTTGGGAAGCCGACATGGAACTTACTTCTAGAAAAGGTCTCTAAGAGTCTCTCGATCCCAAGGGGAATTGTCGTGATTATTAATAAACTGCCATCCACTGGGATGGCGGAAAATGGTTACAAAGGAAAAACAGCTAGGTTCACAGCCTTCCAGAAACTTCTAATCTAGTTGAGACATAGAAATACAAGTACACTGAAAACTAGTGTGTACCAAGTCCACACATTAATAGAATCATTAATGCATTCAACTAGCGTGCATTGTGTTGAAATACTGAAGGCTAGTGCTGGGGGCAGACAGTCTAGTGGTATACACAGTAGGAGTGGTAACTGTTATCAGAATGCTGAGGGCTCACTTGGTCTGTGTCAGTCAGCTTTCCATTACTATAACAATTTACCTGAGGCAAATCAACTTAAAAAGAGAGGTTTTTCTGGGAGTGGTGGCGCATGCCTTTACTCCCAGCACTCGCAGATGCAGACAGATCTTTGTGAATTCGAAGCCAGCCTGGTCTACAGAGCATCTTTACTCCCAGCACTCGAGAGGCAGATGCAGACAGATCTTTGTGAATTCGAAGCCAGCCTGGTCTACAGAGCAAGTTCCAGGCCAGCTGGGGCTAGAGGTTTGCTTTGATTCACAGTTTTGGAGGTTACAGCCAATTGGATCTGTTGTTCTGTGGCACAAGGTACATTGTGGTTAGAGCATTTGGGAGAGCATGCTGTTCACCTCAAGGCATCTGGGAAGCAATGAGAAAAAAAGAGTAAGGGCTGGGGCCCTAAATTCCTTCACCGGCATTCCCCTCAAGACCAAAGACCTCCCAAAGTTCTACCGCCTCTCAGTGGTTAAAAAGAGAAATCATGTTTTCATTTTATTCCTGGGATATCTGAGAATTGACTGATGGGGCAGTGAGCTGCCTGAAGGGTCCTGCACTAATCTCGCTTTATGGGAACAGAGTGGAATCTGAAAGGCATGTTCCTGCAGCTATAGGAATGGAACTTGACTGAGCCAAACACACTCCAACAGCACCGGTCTAAAGGGCTGGAAGGAGAAAACAGGATTAGGATGTGCTGAACGTGTGGCCCAGAGGGAAGCACTCTCTCAAGGCCAAGCCCAGGGAACCTGCTCCTTCCAAGTTTAAAGCCACACCTGCAGGAGGCAGGACTTCCTACTGCCTTGGAGCTTCCCCTCTGCATATTGTTTTTGGGGCCTACATAGGAATCTTCTTATAGACCTTTACTAAATTTGAATCCTGAACTGCGCACACTTGTAATGCTGGACACCCAGCACTCAGGTGGCTGAGGCAGGAGGATGGAGAATGTGAGGCTAGCCTGGCCTATAAACAGACTCTTTCTATAATAAGTAAATAAATAAATCTTAATGATTGAATTGTCATACCTCCTTTGGTCTTCTCTCTTTCCTCTCCACTTCCTCTTGAATAAAGTACATAGCTACAAAGACCCCAAGACCTAGCCTTCACTTTTTTAAATGCGTGTTTTGCTCGAATGTATGTAAATGCACACATGCATGCAATGCCCACAGAGGCAAGAAGCGGGCATCAGGTCCCCCAGAACTGGAGTTAGATGGCTGTGAGCCACCATATGGGTACTGGGAACCGAATCTGGGTCTTTTGGAAAAGCAACCAGTGCTCTTAACTGCTAAGCCATCTTCTGAGTAACCACCCATGTAAGTTTTGATGACACATGCTTTTTAAAAGATTTATTATATTTTTAATTATGCATGTGTGGGAGGGTATGTGTACATGAGTGCAGGTGCCTGTGGAGACCAGAAGAGGGTGTTGGATCCTCAGGAGCTGAGTTACAGCAGCTGTGAGCTGCCAAATGTGGGTGCCGGGAACGGAACTCGGCCGTCTTTCCAGCCCTCCTCCCTTTTTGGCAAGTACCCCTTGAATGGCAGAGAGGGAAGCCCAGCCCTGATTGGTAGGGGTTTGCGGGCAGAAGTGGGTAGGGCACAGTGGTTCAAGCCCTGAGTGAGAGGAGGGGAGTCGGTTCTGATTGCCAGAGAGTTTTCCAGGCCTGAGTCAGGTTCATTTGTGCACTACAGTTAGAGAATTGTGTCACCTCCAGGCCTAAATGTTCAGTCTCCTGTTCACCTCTAGTGTGAGGTCTCCCTTGTATGTGCTCTGTGAGCCAGTCCTTTCCCTCCCAGAGGGTTTCTTCAGAGCCTCACTTATAATGTTGTCAGCCCTCCTCAGGCACCAGACAAGGGAAGACTCCGGGTTGGCTTTCTTAATGGAAGGCAAGTTCAAGAGCCTAGTGGTCCTCGGGTCAGTGGCAGCCTACCCCAGGCAATTCAGCAAACACAGGAAAGGTGACACACATCAAGATGGCATGTTGTATTAGTCACTTTTCTGTTACTTTGAGAGAAACACTGACCCAAGCAACTTATAAACAGGAAGAGTTTATTTGAGCTTACAGTTCCAAAGGGCAGGAGTCCATCATGGTTGGGAGGCATGGCGGCAGAGGTGGCTGGAAGAGGAGCAGAAGCTAAGCTCTACATCTTCAAGCAGGCACAGGAAGCAAGAGAGCAACTGGAGCTCTGGCAAGGCTTAGCTCTCTAAGTCCACCCCCAGTGACGTGTTTCCTCCAGCATGGCCATACCTTCTAAGACCTCCCAAAACAGCGCCACCAACTGGGGACAAAATGTCCAAATACTTGAAGCCTATGGGTGACATTTTCATTCAAACCACCACATATGTCAACAAATATGCTGGCGATTTCTTAGGAAATAGGGAAATTAATGTTCACTTCTTCCCACCAACTGTAGAGTTAAGCGTTGCTGAGGAAGACCGCAACTCTGCTCTCCAATGCCTGCTTTCCAATTGCCTTAACTGTCATGGAGAAACTGGAGTAGCCATTGAAAACGGGCTGTGTGCCCTCCCCAGCCCCAGTTGCAGCCCCTCCTCTCTAGTGGGCCACACATATCCCTATAGTCTTGGCTCAGATTGGAAAATCTTTGGAATCATGAGGCAAGAGCCAAAGTCTCCGAAAGGCACTTTCCCTCTGGACATCTTGAGTTCCTGCTTCTGGCTTGCCTGCTTGTCCTTGGAGTTTTCTTTTTTATTTATTTATTTATTTATTTATTTATTTATTTATTTATTTTTGTCTTTTTGAGACAGTGTCTCCCTGTAGCCCCAGCTGTCCTGGAACTCACTATGTAGACCAGGCTGGCCTTGAACTCACAAAGATCCGCCTGCCTCTGCCTCCCAAGTGCTGGGATTAAAGGCGTTAGCCACCACGCCCGGCTTGAAGTTTTCATTTTTATCACAGCATTCCACAGAACTGGAAATACTATTGGAAACAATGACAGCCTTAGAGACAGGACCTGGGATAGGCAGAGGGTTTATAGGCAGCTGCAGGCGTGCAGTGGTGGCTGCACTGTGCACTGTCTGCTCTGGTGGCTGAGACAACCATCAGCATGTGGGGTCACAGAGGGGTCACTGTGGCTTCATCACCAGGAGACCCCCTCTGGGAGGTTGGGGGAGGGAAAAGCCAGGCCTGTTGAAGAAGGGAGCTTCTATCTCTCCTCAGTCATCTAGAGTTTCTGTACTTTTGTGAGCTCAGTGTTTTCCATTTCTGTTTATATTTAAGTTATTGACTGCTTAAATGTTTACGCTCTGCCAGACAAGGAACTACCAAAAAGAAAACCACACATACACATGCTTACTCACATGAATGGCTTCTAAAATTCAGTTATCTTCATTGCTTTTCCTTCAATTCTTCCTTTTCCAACAAATTCAGGCTGCTTTGTGGACATGTAGGCAAATGCGACATGGGCTGTCATGCTTTTGGAGGGTCAGTGAGATGGTTCAGTGAATAAAGGTGCTTGCTGCCAAGCTTGATGACCTGAGTTCAATAACAGGGACCTCCACAGTGAAAGGAGAGAACCAACCTCTAAAAATTGTCTTCTGACCTCCCCACTCAAACCGTGGCATTTGCGTGCACACACACACACACACACACACACACACACACACACACCAAATGTAATAGAAAGTAAAACCACAAAACAAAAACCTCCTGCTTTTTCCTGCCCCAGTGACCAAGGAGCTCCAGAAAGGAGACTTCCAGGTCACAGGAGCTCATTCTGGTCCAGGAGCCCTGCATCACCATCACCACAGAGGCTGTGGCCTCTGCAGGGACCTCATTGCTCCTGACCCTTCCCTTCCTGTCTTTTTGCCAATTCATTACTCTATGAAGAAGGGGCGAGAACAGATGGGGCTTGGCTCCAGCTGATACTAATGGACTTCTATTTATGAGTAATAATTTTAAATTCAAAATGGGGTCAGTCATCCTGAAGAGGTCAGATCACACATCAGGGGGTGTTGTGTCTGAGTGAAAACACAAGGGCAGAGGGGTGCTTGGCTGGCTAAAGCAGGCATGATAGAAAGGTGTGCCTAGGAATACCCTCACTTAACCATCTTGTTTTAAAAATATTTTGTTATTTTCATCTATTTTATGTGAATGAGTGTGCTGCCTGGATATATGTGAGTCCGTTGTGCAATGCCGCAGAGGTCAGAAGAGGGCTTTGGATTCCCTTGGAACTGGAGTTAAGGATGGTTCATAGCCACCATGTGGGTGCTGGGAATCGAACCCCGGTTCTCTGCAAGAGCAGTCAGTGCTCTTAACCGCTGAGCCATCTCTCCAGCCTGCTTATCAGCTTGGCAGGTGCAGGCAGCAGTCTCTTTACCTGGAACCAGGCCTGAATACAGTAAGATGACCTAGCTCTGCTGTCCCTGGGTTCTGTGACTCCATACTATCCCAGCTGGATAATTCTGCAGGTCAGGTTCAAGTGATCAGAGATGACCTGCTTGGGCAGATTCTCTCTATCAAACTTCTGATTCTGTACTATTTTGGACATTAAAACTCCATTCTAAACTCATCCTCATCCTGGTCACTATTCTCCATAGCATGCAAGTTTCAAGGACTGTTTCACGCTAAGGCACCCACCCTCCAATCTAACACGTACGGCTAGGATTACAGGGTGAGGCCACACAAGCACCAAACCTTACAGAGCAGCCATCTGCTGCAGGCTCTTAGAAGTGGCCCATAAGTACAGAACATGCTCCACTGTCTATGGACCCATCAGCTCTACCTCTTACTTCCATTCACAGCCACAAAGGAGTCCCAGCCAGTACCCCAGCTTCACCCCCACACGCAGACATCCAAGTCGCCTCTTCTCAGTGAAGGAAAGCAGATCACTTTCAAAAGTTCAAAGGATCAAGAGGATTTTAAGGCTTGAAGTTATGTTAGAAAATTGTATAGATGAAGCAGAAGTCTAGAGAGGAGGCTAAGTAATGGGATCTCATTCACAATCAAGTTTTATGTGCCACCAAACTGTCCTACATGCTGACAATCTCTAGATTTGACTAAACTATTCTCATACCAATAATTTAGTTTTCCATTCAAACAGAAAGAAAAAGAAAGGAAGAAGAAAGAAAGAAAGAAAGAAAGAAAGAAAGAAAGAAAGAAAGAAAGAAAGAAAAAGAGAAAGCCAGTTAAGCAAAGTAGTGCATGCAATTCCCTGGGAAGGCTGAGGCGGGAAAATCATGAGTTTAAGGCCAATCTGAGCTACAAAGAGAGATCTTGTCAAAAAAAAAGAGCAGGTTAAAAAAATTATGTTCATGTATAGTCATGTTCAGCCAGACTAGAAGCTCGGGTGGTTTTTTTTTTTTTTTTTTTTTTTTTTTTTTTTTTTTTTTTTTTTTAAAAAAAAAAAAAAAAAAAAAAGGAAAGTGAGAACCAGACACTTTACGGGTTCACCATTCTGATAGATGAGGGGATGATGTAAGTCACTTCTGCCCCTTAAGTGCACATCTCTTTCCGGACCTTTGATCCAAGGCAATTAAGCAATACAATTATGAAACCTCACTTTTGATCAATACATTCCGGCCAGAGGGACACTGTGTTGTCCTTACAGAGTATAATTAGATTGGGTTTGGAATTTGAACTGCTGCATCATGCCATTTAGCCTCCTCTCTAGACTTCTGCATCATGACAG
This sequence comes from Nannospalax galili, assembly GCF_000622305.1. Lineage (NCBI taxonomy): Eukaryota > Metazoa > Chordata > Mammalia > Rodentia > Spalacidae > Nannospalax > Nannospalax galili. The sequence continues at coordinate 257,393 of NW_008352270.1, forward strand.
GGTCTTGGTATATAGTCCATGCTGGGCTGAACGTTGCCACCCTCTTGCCTTAGCCTCCTGAGTGCCAGGATTAGTGGTACTCTACCACAGTCTTAAATCACCAGCTCAGCATTTAAGAAGAAACTAGAGGGGGGCTGGAGAGATGGCTCAGCAGTTAAGAGCACTGACTGCTCTTGCAGAAGACCCGGGTTTGATTCCCAGCACCCACATGGTGGCTATGAACCATCCTTAACTCCAGTTCCAGGGGAATCTGAAGCCCTCTTCTGACCTCTACAGCATTGCATGACATGGGTGCACTCACATACATTCAGACAATACACTCATATACATAAAATAAAAATAATAAAAATATTTTTTAAAAAAGAAGAAACTAGAGGGATCTAAAAATAGTAAACAGAATTAGATGTGGAATGAAGGCATTTGAACTAGTGAGTTTATTGCAATGTTAATGTTATATTAGCAGCTAGTTCAGTAGATATTGCATAACCAAGGTCTGGTACTTGGAAGTCATCAAAGCATAGCTTGACAAGTTTGAAGGACTTATGTATCTATGAAATTAGCAGCATAATCAAGACACATAATGTTTTGTAACCCCCTAAATTTTCCATGTGCCCAGTGCCATCCAGCTTCCATCCTTTACCCTCAGGGAGTTTGCTTCTATAATTATGGGAAATTTGCATTTTTTATAATTTTAAATAGAAATGTGGCTACATAGCCCAGGCTTGCTTCTAACTCAAGATCCTCCTGTTTTACCATCCAAAGTGCTGGGATTTCACTGTTTACTGTTTTTAGATCCCTCTAGTTTCTTCTGAAATGCTGAAATCCCACCATACCCAGTCACATTTCATAGTTTTGATATTATTTGATATTACTGAAGTGAAATTTGCTTCATGTCTATCACTGCTAGTTTTTCATAAATGCCATTTATCAAGTTGAGGAAGTTCATGTCTACCTATGGTTTGACTGAGTGTTTTTTTAAAAAATTTTGACTTGAGACAGGGTCTCATTATATAATCCAAGCTGGCTCCAGCTCACAGTTTTTGCCCCTGCCTCCCAAGTGCTGGGATTACAGATCTGCACACCCAGCTCAGAGTTCTGACCCTTTAATAGAATTTAATGTAATTTACTGATATATGTACTTTCAATTTTTTTTCTTTTTTTTTTAGACAGAGTCTCCTGTAACCCCAAGTGGGCCTGGAGCTCACTATGTAGACCAGGCTGGCCTCAATCTCAGAGATCACCTGTCTCTGCCTCCCTAGGGCTGGGATTAAAGTTGTGCACCACTACACAGTGTTATTTTTACATTTTTATTAAAATAGTGAATTATACTGAATGAATTTTGACTATTAAACCCATTGTATTTGCGGGATAAATCTTATTTGATCATTAGAGTGTACAATCCTCTTATGTATTTTTTAGAATAGTGTATGTGTGTGCATGTGCATGCCCTTATGTAGAGCCAGGAGAAATTTGGGTGTCATCTTCAGGAACACTCCCATCTTCTTTGAGACAAGGCCTCTGATTGGCCTGGAACTCACCAATTAGGCTAGACTAGCAGGCCAGTAAGCCCCAGGGATCCTCCTGTCTCTACCTCCCCAGCACTGGGATTACAAGACTGCACCACCATGCCAGACATTTTTACGTGGGTTTTGGGCATCAAATTCAGGTCCTTGTACTTACCAAGTAAGTGCTTTACTGGGTGAGTCATGCCCCTACCCCCAAGCCTATCAGCTATTCAATTAAAAAAAAAATTTATGTTTTGCCTGCATGTAAGTGCAGCCACGTCATGCAATGCCCAGAGAGACCAGAAGATAGCATTGGAGCCCCTGAAACTGGAGTTAGAGACAGTTGTGAGGTGCCATGTGGGTGCTGGGAACCAAACTCTGGTCCTCTATAAGTGTATCTGGTTCTCTTAACCACTAAGCCATCTTTCCAGTCCCAGTTAATTTTTAAAAGGATTCTGGTGTCTAAGTTTACTAGTGATACTGCTCTTAGTTTTCTTTTCTTGTCTTTATGTTGTTTTGCTCTCAAAGTGATACTGGTCTCATAAGATGAACCGCCAGTATTTTTTTTTTTTTTTTGTATTTTTGAGACAGGGTCTCCCTGTAGCCCCAGCTGGCCTGGAACTCACTATGTAGACCAGGCTGGCCTTGAACTCACAGAGATCCACCTGCCTCTGACTCCAGAGTGCTGGGATTAAAGCATGACATGCCTGGCTCAGTATTCTCTTTTTAAAAGAGCATTTTGTAGGATGGATATTTCTTAAATGATTAACAGATTTACCAGTAAAGCTCTCTCTGAGGCTAGAGTTTTCCTAGTGAGAAGGTTCTCAATTCAGGGCAATTAAGATTCATGCGTATGTGTGTGTGTGTCACTAGGTATTGAACCCAGGGTGTTGTTCATGATAGGCACTCTACTTCTGAGCTATACCCTAGCACCCAGACCTTCAATTTTGAAGAAAAGGTTTTTGCAGGATAGTTTCCACCACTCAAAAACCTGTTTTAATACAAGTGGTAACTGGAGTCAAAGCAGTAATTACTGGATAATAACTTCCAGACCTTTGGCTGTCAGAAGTCACTCACTCCCATCAAGCTGCTATGCATTTTCCTTTCATTCCATGACATGTGACAGAAAAGGATGAACTCCTTTCCACACCCACAGGCAGCCTGGTTCCTCTTTGCTAGTCCTTCTTTGCAAATATATTCCCTTCCTAGAATTCTTTACACTGGAGTCTCAGCATGCACAGCATGTGGTCCACTGCAGGCATTCGGACCTCTGTGAAGGTATGGAGGGCAGCAGGGTTCTGCACAGGGTTCTCCACAGGCTCAAAGCTGAGTTTCAGGAGATGAGATACAGACGGTGCCATAACGGTTTCTTGGCAGCTTAAACCCAGGTAGGCTTAAGTGGCGCTTAAACTTGAAAATTGTTTTTCTCCCCTTCTGTCCTCTCAACCCCAGACAAGGTCTTGCCCTGTAGCTCAAATTCCTGTTTCTCCTGCCTCAGTCTCCTGAAGTGCCTGGGATTACAAACAGGCACCACCATGCCCAGCTTCCTGAGTAGCTTTTAGAGGGCCAAAATATGGAGTTCACAGATCCCAGAGTCACTGTTTTAAAAATTATTTTTTATTTTATGTGTATGAGTGTATTGTCGGCATGTGTGTGAAGACAGAAGAGGGCTTCAGATTCCTTGGAACTGGAGTTATGGACAGTTATTAGCCACCATGTGAATGCTGGGAATCAAACTAGGTCCTCTGCAAGAGCTGCCAGTGCTTAACCGCTAAGCTATCTCTCCAGCCCCCAGAGCCACTCATTTTGAAGGGGGATGTCATGTGATAGAAATAGGAAATATAACTAGGCGTGGTAGCACACACCTTTAGTCCCAGCAGAGGCAGGCAGATCTACATAGCAAGTGCCAGGCCAGCTGGGGCGACAGGGAGACCCTGTTAAAAAAAAAAAAATTGTAGTGGACCTGAGCATTAGGAGACCTGTGAATTCATCTAAGCATAAAAATGAACAGATGCTAAAATTCTGCAAACTGCGTAAATCACTATGCAAGAGTGAGTTCAGAACAACTATGTCCAAAGAAATGAAAAGGGTTATACAGCCTGTCAGCTGTAAGAAAAACCCAACCTCTCCAAGGGATCAGCAGGACTGGGACTGTGAGAAGACTGGCAGCAAGGTGTGGACATGATCAAAATGCATTCTGTACATGTATGGAGATGTCAGAATGAAACCATAAGAAAAGTCTGCCTGTCTTTGGACAGAAGCATATGCCACCAGAAAGCAGGTCAGCAGCTAAGGGCTGTGGAAGGGCTTATGAAAGCCTTCTCACTTTGGCGCAGCTCCTACCCTGTCCCTTATTGTTGCTACTCTCAGCCCAGATTCTCCTGTCATTCCATAAGACCCAACTCACATCTGCTCTTGCAAATTTGGCTGACCTTCAAACTTCAAATCCTCCCCACATCTCACATCCCAATTCACAGCTTGAAAAACCCCGCAGGATTTTGATTTTGAAGTCTAAAAGGATGAATTTGGGAGATTTCAGTTACTACAGTCAGATGGGAGGGGATATATTTTAGAAGTTGAGGCCTTTACTTAGGGATCTATTAAGACTAGTTCACTGGGTAAAGGTACTCACTACCAAGCCTGATGACCTGAGTTTGATCTCAGGACCCACATGGTAGGAGAGAATAGACCCTACCAAGTGGTCCTCTAACCTCCACACCTGTGCCACACACATATACACAATAAGTAAATGTAATAGAAAAAAAAAAGGCTTTCCCCAAGTAGATGGCATTTAGTTCATAGGCCAGACCAACTTTGATATTTTGCTTTCAAGCAGTTTCCTCAACACCTAGGTTCAAATAAATTCTCTGAGACATTTTGTTGGTGTAGATTTTTAATTACAAGCTTGATTTGACACCCTCAAATACAGTTTTTAATGAGGATTAGTTATAAATAGTTGTCAGTACTTTCAAATGAGAGAAGAAATTACATTTCAGTAAAACTGGATGAATTCTGTATGCATGAGATAATAATCCTTTCATCACCAGGTGGGATTACTCCAATTCATGCAATAAATGACTATTACAGGTTTTAAAGTCACCCTACTTTTTCTAGGTGAGATTCCATGCCTACTTTTAAGTCAGATCAGTTTACTCCTGAGCTCACTTCACTGTCCTGGGAAGCAGTGAAGCGCCCTTGGTTTCTGAGATACAGCTGGACCCCTTGTTAGCAAGTGTCCTCTCATTTCTGTCATGTAATTGTGAAGGCTCCTGGGAAACTCTGGGCTTCAGAAACGTGGCCTAGGTGGCTGCCAGGCAAACACCAGTGATTACACAGGACTCTGAGAGTGACCTATGACCTAAAGAGGTTAACGGCAAGGACTGGGGAATTTTAACTTCTCTTGATATAAACTGACAGAAATAAAGATCACCAAGTTCTTGCAACTAGAAATTGTGAGAGTAAAACACATTTGTCTATGACGTGGATGCCCCTCCCAGTCAACCTCATCGAGCTTCCACAGACCAACTGAGACAGTACCGTAGACATAAGACATATTTTACATACAATGTGAGCACGAATTCTTAACATTCATAATAGAACATTAAAGTAATTTTCTAATAAAATCAGCCTTAAGCATAAGGAATCTAAATTCAGCATTTTGTATACTTCTAAATAAATAACTCTGATTTATAACCATTGAAAATATTACAGTTTATGGTGACATGATAGAGACAAGCTAAACAGTACTCTACGTGAAAAATAAAACGTCAATTTAAAAATAAGCCTGAAAACACACTGAACTGACAGAAAAATCAAAACACTAAGTATACAATAATCAAAAAGGTAGATTGGGATAACCAAACACATGCTCAGCAACACAACTTCAACTTCTCTAAAAAGCCCTTTAAATTCATACTCCAAATAAATAAGCAAAAAATACAAAGGGAGGTACTATGCCAGCCAGCAGCAACTAAAAAGAAGGTTTTTTCTTTCTTCCAAATGATCCTAACAGGAAAACAGGACACAATGATTACTTGTAAAAAAAACTATAATTCATGGTGAGTTTTTTTTTTGGTCTTTTTTGAGACAGCGTCCCTCTATATCCCCAGCTGGCCTAGAACTCACTATGTAGACCAGGCTGGCCTTGAACTCACAGAGATCCACCTGTCTCTGCTGGGATTAAAGGTGCACACCACCATACCCGGTTCTAATTCATGGTTTTGTTTTTTAAAAAAAAATGTTGCTTAGGATATAAAAAGTCAAAGCAAGGCTTCCTAAATGTTAGACCACTGTACCTTAAATAAGAAAAGGCCACTGATGACAGATGTAAACAAAAAACGAATATTTGCCTATTTAAGGTATGATTGAATTTCCGCGTAAAGACCCCATCACAGGGCCCAAACCAAGCTCATGATAGAAATACACATTTAACACACCTGAATGCATGACCTGTGAACACTGAATTATATGTGTTGGTTTAATTCCATTCGCCAAAGTATTGGTTTACTGTCCATAAACACCCACAGAGGGAATTGCACCTTACTTAGGTTCCTAGTCTCAGGTTCTCAGCACACACCAGATGCTCAGTGTCTGCTGAGTGTTGGGTCCCAGCACTCAGTGCTTCAGGCAGCTTGGGATCCACAGTGAAATTCTTGCCTGAGACTCAGGGTGCTTGATCACTGTGCCTCCAGGCCTGTGGTTAATTTCTGGCTCAAAGTCAAGTTCATTGCTTCAGATCTGTCACAGTTTCTCAATTCAGGGCCAACATTTCCATGGTTCATCCACTCCACAGGTAAGCCCTCATCAAAGATTTATGCCTGCACATCATAGTCAAGTTAAAAGAATAAAGATACTCTTTGTACTCTCTGTTGGATATTTGCTATGATAACTGCTTGAAACAGACACACACGCGCACACATACATAACCATTTCACAAATGGAAAAAAGAATTCAGAAGCAATGCAAAAAGCCTAAATTACATAGCTCCCAAGGTTAACTAAAAAATGGCATTGAAACCATAAGGTAACTCTTTTTGATTACAAAGAAACTTATTGCATGATGGTGGGAAGCAATGCCCATGAAGCAACAAATGTAAACCAGAAGTGTCCTTTGACCATCAGCTTGTTGTCAAGCTGACAGTGTTTCCAAGACTCCCTGCATGATTCTGCTCAGTGTGGTTCACTGCACTAGGAAGCAGGAGAGAGATACAATCTCCACAGCTCATTTCCTCTGTCCTCAATGCCTAGCCCAGTATTTGCCTTATTTGTGGATTATTTTAACAGAGTTCCTCTGGATTGCCATTTAAAGCTGCTGTCTCTGATATCCTTGGGTCCTTGCTGGGGAAGGGAGCTGTTTCATGATTCCTGAAATAAAAGCTGTTTGGGAAGTTTGCATCTTTCACTGTTGGCATGCCTGTCCCTCTTGTGTGCTAGGAGAGGTAGATCCAGTGTTTAAGTTCTGCCATTCCCTGCACCAGTCTAGTGTAGTAGAAATCCACATTGTCTGCAAAGTCTGTACAAACAGGAGACTCCATGTTGCCCAAAGTGCAGTACAGTGCAGTTCCTCCAACGCTAAGGAAAACCGTTGCTATGCACAGCAGGATCAGCAGGATGCAGGAGCCACCTCCAACTTCATCTGCAAACATGAGAACAGAGGGTTAAACTGTCATGTAGGTTTCACTCAGTCTAAGCTCGTCACCTTTTCTTTTTGTACACACAATTCCCTTTCACCCTCTTATCTATGTTAGAACCTAGTTTATGTATCATCTCACATGTTCTTCAATACCATGTACAGTTAGTCTTGCATATCTGTGGGTTCTGTATCTGTAGATTCCACTAATATGAACTGACTTCTTATCATTTTTCCCTTAAACAGTATCATATAACAACTATTTACACAGCCAAATACATGTGCCTGGCAGTCATAGATCCTAGAGAAAAACCTACTTTTGTTTTATCTCTCGACCTATGCAATTTATTCTAAATACGTATTACAGAAAAGGGTACCTCCCACCACTCATCTAAAAAGCTTCTTACAAGTTCCACAATCTGTGAGAAGCCCTAAGTGACACATCTACAATGCAACCTCTACAGTTAAGGCTCAGGGAACACAGTGAAACAGGGGGCAGAGAGAATATTAATCCATCTTTCCATTCTCGTGAGAGAAGCTTCCTCATGCAACAGATGGTGATTAACCCCGAAAACCACAACTGGCCAGTATGCAGAGAATTAAGAGACTGCAGAGGGCTTGTCCCTGCATAAGACTCCATCATCAAACCTCTGCTCAGGGATCATCACAGAAGAGGGAGCAGAAAGAGTGGAAGATCTGGGATGTTGGAAGGCCACACGGAAAACAGCTAACAGCAATTGTGACAGCATGAACAAGACCCATGCAAGTTCAAACTGACAAAAAAAAGAAACCCATCCTCAGCTGATAAGATATTGGCAGCTGAGGGCCACTCCAAGAGGGAGAGCTATTTTTTCGATAACAGAGTGATCAGAGTGGTATGTTGACCAAGCCCCAGTGGATGGACTCACCTGGGGGATATAAACTTGGCTTGGTAGACTTAACATATATGACAGAGTGCATGAAAACTGGTTGGGTAGCTATAGGAAGAGGGTGCATTCAACTAGGGGAGGGAGTCTAAATGTGTTTAAGACACACACACACACACACACACACACACACAAATAAATTGTGTACAGAGGAGGACATACATAGATTACTTAAAAACCAATATGGCATTTTATATAAGTGACTTGAGCATCTGCAAATTTTATTATCTTCGGGGTCCCAGACCCTGTAGTATAAGGAGAAATGGTTTCATTCATATATAATGCAAACATTTTAGATTCATTTAAGTGTTTTATAATATCAACTTTGTTTTATCTGTAATACTAAACACTGCTATGATTGTAGCGTTTGTCTAGGACAGAGGAAATGAAGTATGAGTTGCTGCTGAGCCCTTGACAAGCAACTGGTCCAAAAATAGATGCAGTATGAGTGTAAAATGTATTTTAGGACATGCTTTAGAGGACTTGCGATACCTACCAGCAGTTTTCCCACACTGATCACATGTTGCAGTATTTTTAATATCCTAAGTTAAATAAAGCACATTATTAAAATTTATTTTGTGGGGCTGGAGAGATGGCTCAGCTGTTAAGAGCACAGGCTGCTATTGCAGAGGACCTGGGTTCGAATCCCAGTACCTACATGGTGGCTAACAACTATCCGTAACTCAGTTCCAGAGGATCCGATGCCCTCTTCTGACTTCCATGGGCATTTCATGACATAGATGTACCTACATACATGCAAGCAATACAGTCATACACATTAAAAAAATTAAAATAATAAGCCGGGCATGGTGGTGCACACCTTTAGTTCCAGCACTTGGGAGACAGAGGCAGGCAGATCTTTGCGAGTTTAAAGCCAGCCTGGTCTACATAGCGAGTTCCAGGCCAGCTGGGGCTATAGGGAGAACCTGTCTCAAAAAGACAAAAATAAATAAATAAATAAATAAAATTCATTTTGAATATTTTAACTTTTTTAACATGGATGCAATAAAATTTAAAAACCCCTAGAAGCCTCACATATGTTTCTAGTATACAGCACTCATTAGAAGAACAGAGCTTTTTAGGAAGCTTTTGGCAGAAGGTGAGGTTTGTTCCTAAAGTACTTTGAAGCTGAGTCTCCCATAAGCTGACTGACTTGGTGTGAGATGAGGTGGCCTGGGAATTCCAGAACCAGCTGCAAATATGTGTAATAAGAATTGATGACTTTGGGGCTGGAGAGATGGCTCAGCAGTTAAGGGTACTGGTTGTTCTCGCAGAAGACCTGGGTTCAAATCCCAGCACCGACATGGCAGCTAACAACTGTCCGTAACTCCAGTTCCAGGGCATCCCACGGCTTCTTCTGTCCTCCGTGAGCATTGCACAACATGGGTGCACTTACCTACATGCAGGCAATACATGCATACACATAAAATAAAAATAATAAAAAATAAAAATATTAAAAAAAAAAGAATTGATGACTCTGGAGAAAAGGCTGTGCTGGGTACAAACAAGGTACAGGGGTGAGAATACAGTATTTCCAGAGCCTGTATGAGCTTCAACTGTGAAGATTCGGACAGCTCTCCTGCTATCCCTTCTGTGACACTTAGAAAGCAAAGCCCAGTGCTTATACAGTTGGTTCAATGCATACGAGAAGCACAGTGACAGGTTCCTGGCGACTTTCTACTTGCCCCGATTTACTGCTGCCTTAGGTAAACCTATTAGAAGCCACAAAAGGAAGCACTGTTTGTTACGGCATCTGCCTGAAGTCTTGGCTCAGGAGGAAAAATGCTTAACACGTGCGTGTGTGTGTGTGTGTGTGTGTGTGTGTGTGTGTGTGTGTGTTTGTGTGTGTGTGTGTGTGTGTGTGTGTGTACTTCTATTTAGTGAAGAGAGTAATCTTACAGTTGACAAATACTTTCCATAATAAAGGAAAGGTATTAGTTTTTTACTAAAAAGAAAATAAAAATAGCAAGCTCACTTAAGAAGGAAAAATAAAAGAGGAAAAGTATCAAAAGAAGGAAAAAGTGAGACAAGTCTCCAACATTGACCATGTCTAGGCTGAAGACACCACGAGGTGAATTTTGCAACTTGCTCACTTATTTCAGCAAACATGCTTCAAAATAATAAGATATGGTTTGATTTTTTTGTATTTCTCTCCTAGAGGATAAAGAAGCTAAATTCAAATGTTAGAAATCCTGCCAGGAAACCGCATTATGCATCCTTCCAGCTCCCAGACTGTGAGCTCCACCATACCAGGCTGAGCATACCTTGATCCAGGCTGTCATCTATTTCCTGGAACCGTACTCTTCGTTTAGATGGTTTCTGCTGCATCTGGGCAGGGTGTTCTCCTACTGAGTCATTCCTCTTCTTTAATATGGAGACCAATCCTTCAGCAGGAACAACCTGTCAGAGATTGTAAGAACCAGTTGTTGCCTTAATACACACCAGTGGTATTTTACATGTAACCAACCATAAAAGGCTATTTCAAGGATTTAGAATCCATCACTTTTGGGGCAAGAGAGATGGCTCAATGGTTAGGAATAGTGGCTGTTCTTGCAGAGGACCCAGGTTTGAATCCCAGCACCCACATGGCAGCTAACAACTGTCTGTAACTCCAGTTCCAGGGGATCCGACAAGCCTCATCTGTCCTCCACAGGCATTGCATGACACAGGTACATTTACATACATGCAGGCAATACACTCATACACATAAAATAAAAATAATAAATAAAAAAAATTAAAAAGAATTCATCACTTTTTTTTCCATTTGCCAACAGGCTTGTTTTGTTGTTGTTGTAGTTTATTTTTTTGAGATAGGGTCTTGCCCAGGCAGGTCTTGGACTCATGGCAATTCTCCTGCCTCAGTAGGAATGTTGAGATTACTTGCATGAGCTACAGTATTTTTTTTTACTTTTTAAAAAATTTTATGTGTATGAGTGCACTGCCTGCATGTATGTGAGTGTACCCGTGTTGTGCAATGCTGCGGAGGTCAGAAGAGGGCTTTGGATTCCCCTGGAACTGGAGTTAAGGACGGTTCGTAGCCCCCATGTGGGTGCTGGGAATCGAACCCAGGTCCTCTGCAAGAGCAGCCAGCACTCCCAATCGCTGAGCCATCTCTCCAGCCCCAAGCTACAGTATTTAAAAAAAATTCACTTATGTGTATGAGTGCTTCACCTGCATGTAAGTGCACCTGTATCATGCAATGCCCGTGGAAGCCAAAAGAGGGCGTTGGATCACCTAGAACTGTAGTTACAGATGGCTGTTAGCCACTATGTAGGTGCTGGGAACTGAACCCAGGTCCTCTGAAAGAGCAGCCAGTGCTCTTAACTGCTGAGCCATCTCTGTGGTTCCCTCACCAGTAATTTTAAAGACATAAAGACATGAAGCTTAAAATATATGTGATGGCAAACTTTAACTTCAAATGAGTTGTCTTCAGTTTCATAGAGAAAGTATACATTTACTAAATATATTAAAAATGGAGAGATGGCTCAGCAGTTAAGAACACTGACTGTTCTTGCAGAAGACCTGGGTTCAAATCCCAGCACCCACACGGCAGCTAACAACTGTCCGTAACTAGTTCCAGGGGATCCGACAGTCTCTTCTGTCCTCCACGGGCATTGCGCGACACAGGTGCACTTATGTACATGCAGGCAATACACACATACACATAAAATAAAAATAATAAATAAATAAAATAAAATATACTTCACCATCTACTTTTTGTAAATTCAAATCAGAATCCACCTGAGCCCTTAATCTGCATGTGGTACATGGCTTCTGGAGGCTTTACAAGTAGAACTGAGCAGTTGTGACAAACCAAAAAGCCTGAAGTATTTACAATTTGGTTGGTGTTTCATGGAAAAAGTTCCTGTTAAGCACCTCTTCAGCTCCCACCACCATCCATTTCTAGACAGCCTTCTGGTTTTGACTCAGGCCACCTTTCTCCTGCCTATGCCCTGCCTCTTATTTAAAAGCAAAACCAAAAGCTCTCGCTTGCTATTTAGGACCTAAGGTGCTACAAGGTTCAGGAAAAGAGAGAAGCATCTGCAGAGCCAGGAGAAACATGAGCCCTCACATCTGCAACTCCTAGGTGACTGGGAGTTGCCTACTGCCTCCAGGCTATAGGTGATGACATGGGTGGGCACTGTGGGCTCAACATTGTGGATGTCAGCGACTGTAAGCTAGGACTGCCTGCAATCTCATTTACCCAATCAATGGCATAAAGCACTTAATATGATTTCTGGTTCCAGCCAGCAATCTCTGATAATGCACTGCTATGATGAAGCATTACAGATTCCATTCCATTAGTTCTTTTTATAACTCAGAGTTTTTAAGGACAAATAACTAGATAGATAGTTTTCTATGAGACTTCTCTGAACATAGGTCTATAGAAACCATTATCAAAAAAATCAGTTAAGTCAGTAATTTATTCTTTTTTTTTTTTTTTTGTTTTTTTGAAGCAGAGTCTCCCTGTAGCCCCAGCTGACCTGGAACTCACTATGTAGACCAGGCTGGCCTTGAACTCACAGAGATCTGTCTGTCTCTGCCTCCCAAGTGCTGGGACTACAGGTGTGCACCACCATGTGCGGCTAGTAATTTTATTATTTTTATAGGAATTACATATTTCAGCTATCCTTGTTCTGAGAAAACTAAAGTACTTCAGTGACATTAAAATGTTAAGTATAATGCCAGGCATGGTGTCACATGACTTTAATTTTAGCACTCAGGAGGTAGAGGGAAGACGATCTCTGTGAGCTCAAGGCCTTGTCTACATAGTGAGTTCCAGGGCAATTGGAGTTACATGTAAGATGCTGTCTCAACTGCCCACTCCCCAAAAGTTAAGTACAGAGCTGGCAGGATGGCTCAGGGAGTAAGGGCGCTTGCTGCCAAACCTGAAGACTTGAGTTTAATTCCCAGAACCTGCATGGCGGAAAGAGAGAACCTACTCCTTCAAGTTGTCCTCTGACCTTCACAGTGGCATGAGCGAGCCCCTCTGAATTAAGAAATTTTAAAAAATTTAAAAGTACAAATGTATAAAGGAAAAAGTCTTTTAAATATTTCTTTAGAAAACATTGAAGTGCTCCTTCATAAAACAACAAAACATGACTTTACAAGTGTCCTGCTTCAACTGAGAGGTAAAGACATCCTAATAAATTTTTAAAGAGCAAGGGAAGGGACCAGTGAATGGCTTAGTGGGTAGAAGTGCTTGCCATGAAAGTCCAACGACCTGAGTTTGATACCCAGATCCCACCCTGGAAGAAATGAACTGACTTCTGAAAGTTGTGAACTGACTTCAATACTCACACTGTGGCATGCACAAGCCTGTATGCACACACATACATCATGCATATTTGTCTTATGACCTTACACATGCATACATACACTCACACATATACACACACAAGAAATGTGGTAAAAAAATTTTTAATATTAGAGAGCAAGGGATGGAAAATAGAAATCAGTTTTAATGAAAGATATATAATGACATTCTTTTTATTTCTAATAAATGTAAAACCATAGGGGGAGAATGCTTATGGATTCATTCATTATCTATTTTCTCTATAAAATAAAGGTGTACATTTAGCAATGGTAAATGTACATACCATAAGAGGATTTTTGTTTTGTTTTCATATATTCTTGGTATTTGCTAAGGTTGTTTTTAAACTCCTCAACTTAAATGATTTTTGCTTTGGCTTCTTAGTTAAGTGTCCAAACTTCATCAGGCACCAAGGGAGTCTTTTTGAGTTTTGGTGTGCAGGGAATAGACCTCAGGGCCTGCTGCATGGGGGGAAAGCATTCTACTATTAACTTACATCTCTAACTCAGGAGTTAAGGTACAATTGAAAGAATTTTTTTTTACCATATTTATTTATTGTGTGTTTGTGCACACACATATGCATTTGTGAGGTCACAGGACAACTTGTGGGAGTCAGTTCTCTCCTTCTACCATGTAGATTCCAGGGATCCAACTCAGGTCACCAGGCTTGGCAGCAGGTGCCTTTACCTGATGCTCCATCTCACTAGCCCTCCCTTAAGGTGCAGCTTTAACTTAAAAAAAAATTCTATTAAAAACAGCACTATTGCCAGGTGTGCACCAATCCCAGCACTTGGGAGGTAGAAGCAGGTTGAACTCTGAGTTTGCGGCCAGCCTGGTCTACATAATGAGTCCCAGGCCAGCTGGGGCTACAGAAAGAGACCCTGTCTCAAAAAGATCAAAAGAAAAAAAAAAAAAAAAAGAGCACTAGCTGGACATGGTGGCACAAGCCAGACATGGTGGCACATGCCTTTGATTCTAGCACTCGGGAGGCAGAGGCAGGCAGGTCTCTGTGAGGTTGAGGCCAGCCTGCTCTACAAAGTGAGTTCTAGACCAGCTGGAGCTATGGGGAGATTCTGTTTCAAAAACAAACAAAACAGAACAGTGCTAAACATATTGTGCAAGCATGAAGACCTGAGTTTAGATCCCCAGCACCCACATAAAAACCTGGGCATGTCTATGCACCTGCAACCCCAGTCATGGTAGGGGTGATGAGGGCTTGCTGGTGACCAGATTAGCTGAAAACAGACAAGTTCAGGCTCAGACAGAGACTCTGTCTCAAGGAAATAAAGTCAGCACCTGTAGAGGGATAGAGGACACCTAATGTCTTCTTTTGACCTCTGCACATGCACACATACACATATATACACACAAAACAACAGTGCTTAAGGATGAGCCCCAGAGTGGCATTACTGTTAATTGCATATCTTTGTGATATGATCTTTGCATCTGTAAATTCAAGAAACAAACAATAAATCAAATGGTATTGACATGTGACAGACTGAGAGAAGTCCCGTGGAAAGGCACAGTTAGTTTCTGGGCAGCAAAGTATCAGTCCCTACCTTAGCTCCTGCTCAGTCTCTTGGGATGTTTGGCTCTGGAAGCCGGTCTGATAAGGGATGCAAGCCTTATCAGGAGCCCCACCTTATGGCAATGAACTTGGGCAGCTTTTTGAAAGAGGACAGTGGCAAAGTGTGAGAAAGTACAGTTGTGTGAGACAGATCAACATTTTGTTTTGACCTCAACCTCCCCATGCCTTAATTCTTGACTAAACATCTAGCCCCACTCCTTTTCCCCAATTAAGACTTTTGTTTTAGGGGTCTCACCCGTGTCTGCAGTGGAGGGAGGAGAACTGTCTTCTCAGTAACTCCTCTTAGTCTTTCCCTGGCATCTTCATTAGATTTTCTTTTGTAAATGCTTTCTGGAACACTGGAGATACTAGCCCAAGGGGAAACCAAGATGCCAGGAGGTATGACACATCAAATCTGTCATTTGTGTGCTTTTTGCTTTTGCAATAGCTTAGAGCAGAATTCCTACTCACCCTAACAGAATTCCTACTCACCACAGCATGACAGTCAAACATCAGACCTGCTCCTAATCCAGAATTCTACTCACCACAGCATTGCAGTCAAACATCAAGAGTTTAGGAGATGACTTTGGTAGGTAGAGTTTGCCTTAATTCCATGGTTGAAGCAAGAAAGCCAAAATAAGACACTGGTCTTGGTTTGTGGTATCACTAAAAGATGCCAAGTGTGTCTACATAGAATAGGACTGATTTAAAGCACACAGCAATGTGCCTTCTGCAAACTAGTCCAAGAAAGCAGTTCCATGCTTTTTTTTTTTTTTTGGTAACTATACAATATTACTATTAAAATATTAAGAATTTTATTATTTATTTATTTGCTTGTTTTGTTTATTTTGTATTTGGGGGGGGGATTGTTTTGTTTTTCGTTTTTGTCTTTTTGAGACAGGGTCTCTCTGTAGTCCCAGCTGTCCTGGAACTCACTATGTAGTCCAGGCTGGCCTCAAACTCAAAAGTGCCTCTCAAGTGCTGGGATTAAAGGTGTGTGCCACCATGCCTAGCCTATTTATTTATTTTTGTGGTGCTGGGATCAGAATCAGGGTCTTGCCTCTGTCAGAACAGATAATTTTTAAATCTCAAAAAGAGCTTTAGCTTTAAAACTAAATTTAGTTTCCCATTTTAATTAGCAAACTGCTTTCTAACCCAAACAATACACACCAAGCCCATCCACTGAGAACACAAAGAATGTCTGAGCTATAATTAACGTAATTGGTGGCACTCTATGAATAAATGTAGAGCTTGGAAAAAAAAAATCCTTCTGGTCAAGTCCTCTATTTGCAAATAAATAGCTCTTCCCACACTTTTCAAACAGTGACCATCTTAAATAGTGTTTCAGAATAACTGGCTATAAAAACAAAATTAATTTGTAATTCCACTGGACTGCAATTCTTTTTTTTTTAATTTAATTTTGAAAAAAAAATATGTGTATGCATGTATTGCCTGCATGTAGGTAAGTGCACCCGTGTCATGCAATACCTGAGGAGGTCAGAAGAGGCTGTTGGATCCCCTGGGACTGGAGTTATGGACAGTTGTTAGGTGCCACGTGGGTGGTGGGATTCGAACACAGGTCTTCTGCAAGAACAACCAGTGTTCTTAGCTGCTGAACTATCTCTCTAGCCCCATGGACTGCAATTCTCTCTCTCTTTTTTTTGGTGGTCTTTTTGAGACAGGGTCTCCTTGTAGCCCCAGCTGTCCTGGAACTCACTATGTAGACCAGGCTGGCCTTAAACTCACAAAGATCCGCCTGCCTCTGCCTCCCAAATGCTGGGATTAAAGGTGTGCACCACCACTCCTGGCCCTGGATTGCAATTCTTAATACAAGGAAAACAGAACACATTGCTTGCTGTTGTGAGGCCCTGATCACAAAATTAAAGGAGAAAAAGGACCTAAGTTAGACTCTCTTAATCCAGAACTTCAAGACTCATAAATTTTAAACAAGAACATTTTCTTGGCTTCCAACTAACTTGACAAACAACACCCCTAAACCACATCAATGTATTACACGGATCTGAAATGCCAGAGATTCCACTGCAGAAGTACATATCAAATTGACCTCTCGAATTCCTCACTGAAGAAAAACAAGAGGTGGGTTTGGAGAGTGGCTCAAGGGTAGAGATCTGGTCTAGCAATGTACAAGGCCCTGAGTTCCAAAGCCAGCACTACCCCAAACCCCAAACCCCAAGTGCTGTGCTCTGTTACACAGTAAGAACTGTAATTTAGAGAATGTGTACATTCCTATAGAGATATTTACATGATATGCCATGTTAAATCGTCACAGCTCTATTTTATAGGCATTATCAGCCCCACTTCACAGATAAAGATGGCAAACTTTAAGAACTTGAACAACTTGCTCAAGTTTGCAATGCCAGAAATGAGCAGAGTTTAAGAACAAATTCAAGATTAAACCTCTCACAATTAATCCAATATGAAAATCTTATTTTCTGTACCTGTAACATTTTTGACCTATGTTCTATGTTTTAGTTACAATTAGAGTGAAATGAAAAAATTTCAAATAAGAAATAAGGCTTTTGGATTTTTTTGCCTTCCCAAAGTAGTTTATATTTTCTACTCAATAATTCTAATTTTGCATATTACTGCAGTCAAGAGATAAAGTCTGAGAGATGACCAGTCCTAGGTGACACATCTACAATGGAACCTCTGCACCTAAGGCTCATGGACCATAGCAGAACCACTGTTGGAGAGAATACTAATGCATTCGTCAACTCTCACCAGCAAAGCTTCCTTATACAACAGAGTGCAATGTACACTGAAGGTCACAACTGGTTAAGTTTTAGAGAACAAGAGACTGCAGAGTCATGTCCCTGGATAGGGCTCCTATATTAAATCTCACCCACCCACAGCTCAGGGACCATTGTGAAGATGGGGCAGAAAGATTGTAAGAATCAGGATTAGACCATGAACATAGGAAATAAAGGCTTTCAGGCCACTGGAAGTTTACTCATGTGAACTTGCAGCAATGGCGACATCAAGCACAAGTTAGACCCATGCTAACTCAATCAGACAGGGGCCCAGAGTGGAGAGAGGGAAATGAGCACGGGGCTGGCCCTAGTCTGGGAACTGTTTGGGACCGACTACTGCTGGGTGAGGGAGAGTAACCTTCCTTAAGATCTCTAGATAGGCTGACTAGACTCTGGTGGATGAACTTGCACTGAAGGACATCTGGGTACAAATGCTTGACTGGATAGGACTTAACATGTATGAGAGAATGCATGAGGTCTGGTGGGGGCAGGGTACAGATGGGGGAGGGGGTCTAAATTTGATTAAGAGCTGTTGTTCAAAAGCTCAATAAAAATGTTGAAACAGAGATACTTAAACTAATGGCTAATTTGTCATGGAGGAGGGGATGAAAGACAAAAGATCTTTTGTGGAAGCAGATTAATGCCATGGCCACTGTTGTAGCTAATGGATAGAGCATGACACAGCTGGACCTCAGGGTGACAGATAATGTGGAGAGCCATTCTTCAGGAAGAACCTGTGGTTACCTCAGTCGGCCTAATGTCCAGTCTTGGAACACTGCAAAAAGAGAATGGAAAATGGGGAGGGGGACAAAACCCCAACAAACTATGAAGTAAATATTAATGTCAAATTTCTAAATATTAAGGAAAAAGTGCTTTCTTAAAAATAAAACTATGAATTTTATAATGTACCTAATGTCTACATTAGGCACTGCCTCACACTTTTGTAACTGGTTACACTTATAAAAAAGGACAATCTAATAAGTACAAAACAGGAAAAGAAATGGTAAGAATGTCAAGTACTAGTCTACTTTTAAAATCTCTAGAAACTTTGCCGGGCATGGTGGCACATGCCTTTAATCCCAGCACTTGGGAGGCGGATCTCTGTGAGTTCAAGGCCAGCCTGGTCTACATAGGGAGTTCCAGGCCAGCTGGGGCTGCAGTAACTGCCACTTCAGTAACTTTACAACCCTTCACCCTGCTGAAATTATTTCACCGCCTTTACATATATAATTTTATTTATTTATTCATTTATTTATTGTGGTGTGTGTGTGTGTGTGTGTGTGTGTGTAGTGCATGCACGATGCAGCACCCACGTAGGTCGGAGGACAACTTGGGGGAATTGGTTCTCTTGTTCCGCTGTGTGGGTTCTCTGGATTGAACTAAGGTTATCAGGTTGGCAGAAGGCATTTTACCAGCTAAGCCATCTTGCTTTACCAATATTTGAAACTACATTGTTTATTATCACATGAATTTAGTTACAATTTATCTCTCTTACTAGAAAGCAAGCTTCATGAGAGCAGGGACTCATCTGTGTTCACTGCTGTCTCCTGGTTTCCATCACATAGTAGGTGCTCAATAAGCATGAAGAAAAACTGAACACACAAATGAGGAATTTACATATAGACAGACTCAGCACAGACTTACTGAACAATGCAGCTTTTTCTTTGAAAATAATCCAAACTTAATTTGTTCTAAAATGTTATTTTTCTAGAAGAACAAGTATTTTTTACCCCCAGCCTTACTGGGTAGAGTAGCTGATATTTCCAATGGTCCATGTAGACTTTAGAGACACACAAATATGTAGCCAACAGGATCCTTATCCTGAAGGACATGGCAGTTTGGTATAGAAGTATTCCTGTGTCCTGTAACACCAAGAGGGGATTACAGCTGGACAAGGCCTTAGGAGGAGTGCTGCCCCTCCCTTCCCTATCAGAAGTTCTGAGAATCAGTTCCGAACACACACTACAGACTTCAGTGACCCAGGAACAGCAGCAGCTGGTGCTCTGAGTACTGACCTGAGCCAGGGACTGCGCTGGGCACTTTGCATGAAGTGGGATGATGGATGTTGAGGTTGGGAGGAAACAGATATGGAAGGTTTGTTACTGACAGCACAGACGGCAAAGAGCAGAGTGAGAATGTGCAGGATGTATGTGGAGGCTGCGCGAGACCAGACTGACAGCAGGGAAAATACAAGGCAGTAGGAGACCACAACGTTGGAAAGGTGGATGGGCCAGGTAATAGGAGTCCTGAGTTCTGTTGGTTCACCTGTTAGTATGGAGGCCTTGTCCTTAATGCTACAGGGGCAGAGGGGAGGGGCTGGTGGTACAAAGGACATTTTAGGTGTATTTAACTTAATAGCAGAATGTTTTAAAAAGATGAAAACTTCTAGAAAGGCATGAAACTTCTCTATTGCTCCATATCTAAGTCATTTCGTTCAAATTTATGATCCAGTTGCCCCTTTGAATATCAGTTTGAGACTCCACGTCTACATAGTGCTAGTATGAGAACATATGAGGGGGAGAAGATGGGGAAACCTACTAAGCAGCTAATGCAAATGTCCAGGAAGAACAGTAAAGATGTAAACTTTAAAAGTAATTACAATAGGAAAGAAAAGGAACTTAGAAAAGAAACATGACAATCAAGAGATACATTAGCTAACAACAAAGTTTCAAAAGTGGGCTAAAAACGAAAGGCAGAAATGACACTACCCAGCACAAATTAAAAATGGGCTATCCTGGGTTTTCCTTGGGGATTAGAGACCTACATAAATCATGGCTCACACAGACCTGCCAATGTTACTGGAAGCCTGCATTTCTTCTACTGTGAGCAAGCTCTGTTGCCCTGCTTTCCCTGACAAAGCCATTCTGAGCAGAACTTCCATGACTGCCATTTCTAAGACTTTCCTCTTGGCAAGACCCACAGAACAGCTAACTCCATTTCAAAAAGACCGCTTAGCATGGCTTCCCACCTTTACTTAGTGGAAAGGCCCGTGGCAGCTAATCTCTCTCTCTCTCTCTCTCTCTCTCTCTCTCTCTCTCTCTCTCGTGTGTGTGTGTGTGTGTGTGTGTGTGTGTTTGCCAGGAGTGAGGGTGGAGTGGAGGGGTTACCTTGAGACAGGGTCTCTCCGAATTTGAAGCTTGCCTCTTTTAGCTAGACTAGCTGGTCAGCAATCCTGTCAGTGGGGGTGGAGTGGAGGGGTTACCTTGAGACAGGGTCTCTCAGAATTTGAAGCTTGCCTCTTTTAGCTAGACTAGCTGGTCAGCAATCCTGTCTTCCTCCACCTGCCCATCTCTGAGGTTGCGGCCCTCATGATTGCACTGTAAACACTCTTATCCAATTCTAAGCCATCTCCTCAGCCTCAACAGCTAACCTTTATTTCTTTTTTGAAGCAGGGTCTTGCTGTGTAGCCCTAGCTAGCCTGGAACTCACTATATAGACCAAGCTGGCCTGGGACTCAGATCTATCTGCATCTGTTTCCTGAGTGCCCGGATTAAAGGTGGGTACTTCTGCACCTGGCTCTGCCTATATTTTTTAAAGATTTATTTTATTTTTATTTGTGTGTCTGTATGTGTGTCTGCCTCTAAGTATGTGCACTTGGGTGTGGGTGCCCACAAAAGGCAGAAGAGAGTGTTGGATTCCCCTAGAACTGGAGTTACAGGCAATTGTTAGTTACCTGATGTGGGTTCTGGGAACTAAACTCAGGTCCTCTGGAAGAGCAGCAACTGCTCTTAACCACTGAGTCATCTCTTTAGCCCTTGGCAACCTGTATTATTATTATTAGTTTTTTTTTAATATGTGTATGAGTGTATTGTCTGCATGTATGGAAGTGCACACCTATCGTGCAATTCCCAGGGGTCAGAGGAAGGCATTGGATGCCCTGGAACTGGAGTTAAAGACAGTTGTTAGCCACCATGTGGGTGCTAGGAATCAAACCTGGGTCCTCTGCAACAGCAGCAAGTGCTCTCTACCACTGCAGAACTCACACAAAATTATAAAATAATGGGGACATAGCATCATCTTCCACAGTAGTGAAGAGCTGACAGCAGAATGGGCCCTTGTGAGGGCAGAATCCCTTGCAGGACAGAAGTGGTCAGCAGCTATGGGGAGACGGAAGGGCTAACAGGGATGGGCAGCAGCGTGTGAAACAGGGAAGGTAAACAGGCTCCCTAGGGCATGAGAAATACTGCTCAGATGTATTATTTAGTTATCATGAAACTATGGTTGCAATAAGAGGAAAGCCTGAAAAATATTTCAGAATTCTGGTTAAGTTAGTCAGAGGTGACAGTCAAGAACACCTACAAGCCAAGAATTTCATCCATCTACCAGGCCCCCATAGCGCCAGATACACGAAGGCTCTTAATAAAACTTAAGGGTTTGGGGATATATAACTCAGTGGCAGGGTGTTTGCCTACCATAGGCAAGGTTCTGTGTTCTATCTCCAGCACAGAAACTAACCAAACAAAAATGTGGTGTACTCCTGTAATCACAGCATTTGGAAGGTGGGGGCAAGAGGATCAGGAGTTCAAGGCTCTCCTTGGCTACTTAGTAAGTAGAAAGCCAGCCTGTCTCAAAGCAAACAATATATGTGTCTGTGTACGTAAATGATTCTACTTATAATAAACCACTAATAAGATGTGCATTTTATTTAACTCCAGATTTCATTCTTAGAGTGTCAAGAAAATAATATTAGAGATTTCTTTTAGTTTAAGATGAAAGGCAGATTTTATTAAAATATACCTGCTAGAAAAGATACTGGAGGAAGTACATTATTATAGGAAAATAAATTACTTTGTTAACCACATGTCGCTTTTGGGACTTCTTAAACAGCAGAACTTAATAGACGAATAAAATTTTACAGGAGACCATTATGTATTAATTCTACAGAACAGACAAACCTTAAACTTTCCACTGTTAGCCATTGTCTAATAGGAAAATAGACACTGTGTTAAGAATCTGAGGAAGGAATGCTCCATTTAGCTGTAATATACATTCACCTACTAGTTTAATAACTCCCTGTATGGGAGCTCTGATTAAAACAGACATGAGGTGAACTCTGGGTCAAGGGCTTTACTATTAGCTCAATTAAAAAAAAAAAAACCAAAAAACTATTTTGAAAATTGTGCTAAAATATATATATAACATAAAATTACCATTTTAGCTCCCTCCCACACCCGTATTTTAGACAGGGTCTCACTATGTCACCCTGGCTGGCCTGGAATTCACTCTACAGGCTCACCTGGAACTCAAGAGATCAGAGATCTACTGGTCTCTGCCTCCTGGCAGAATGCTGGGATTAAAGACCTGTGCCATCATGCCCAGTTTAACTCTTTTCATATATATAGTTCAGTGTATTATATTAAAAAATGTGTGACCATCATCACCATCTATTACCAAACTGTATCACTGCCTTAAACAGATACTCTAATCCATCAAGCAATATTAAATAATTTTGGTAAGAGAAAATTAAGATACAAAATTACAGTTTTGGGGGAACCAGCTGCAAATGACAATCAGGTGGTCTGCTTAGAATACACAGAAGACTGTTGAGCTTTACTATTTTTTATTTAATTTTGACAAAAATTTAAAAAGAAAAATCATAATTCATAGAAAATGAACAAATAGTAACAGAACAGACTGATCCTGAGGAAGCAGGTCAGGGAATTCCATTCTTGCATGTATTTTATTACCTACTTTTGCTTTGTTATTTTTCCAATTTTTTCCTGAATTTACTTTTTTCCAAGATAATGCTGTTAGAATATGGGTATAAATGAGAATTTTAGGGGGTGGATTGAGAGGGTCTCACGCTGTAGTCAAGGCTGGTCTCAAACTAAGAGAGATCATACAGCCAAGGGCTCTCTGGGGCTGTGATTACAGGTGTCAACTACCACACCCAGTTTAAATGGGACTTTAAAGTTAACTTTAAGAAGGAAAAGGAAGGAAGGAAGGAGAGAGGGAGAGAGGGAGGGGGGAGGGAAGAAGGAAGGGGGAGAGAGGGAGGGAGGGAGAGAGGGAAGGAGGGAGGGAGGGAGGAAGGAAGGAGGAAAAAAGGAGAAGAAAAGAGTCTTAACTTTCCCCAGATGTGGCTTAGAGAGATACAAAGTGACCCAGGAGGCTGATGAGCCCAAGGGAGCTGCCCAGAGCCCTGGCAATCTGAGTTTGCTCACCCTACCAGGTCCCATGATGAGGGTGTGCCATCTGCTATGGCTTTTTACCTCTTCTTCTCCTGGACTTCTTTGTATTAACCGACAAAAGAGAAAGGTCACTTTTCCTTTGCTTTTTTTTTTTTTTTCTTGCTATTTTTTTTTAAAACCTTTTCCTTTCTTGAATTTTTTAAACAAAAGACAAGGGTCCTCTTTCCTTTGTTTTTTGTGTTTGCTACTTAAGAGCTTTAAAAGTAGTCAACTACCTCCCAGTGTTATTATATTTTAAAATTTCCTCTATTCTCTTAAGATCATTTCAGATAATTAAAAAATGTGTATTAATAAAAGAAATACATTGAGCATACACGAGATTTCCTTTTCTTTCTTTTTTTCTTTTTTGGGACAGGATCTCCCTTTAGCTCCTGCTGGCCTGGAACTCAACTATGTAGACCAGGCTGGCCTTGAACTCATGGAAATCTGCCTGCCTCTGCCTCCCCTGTGCTGGCACTAGAGGCATGCACCACCATGCCCATCTGAGATTTTATTACTGTGTGTATGAGCAAGAAAAATGAGATTTTCTTATTAGAGTGTGACTAATCTTATCTTCATCCTAAGCTTCCTGGGAATGCTAAATAAAAATAAATTAACAGGACTGAAAAACAAAAATGGTGCTTTATAACCATGCCTCCCGGATCTGTTTAGAGCTTCTTGAACTGTTAACATGTACAATTTAACAAACAATTAAAAGTTTGTTAACTGAACACTTTCCATCAAGCTTTAAAACTACAGAAAAAACATAAAACAAGCAGTATTTTGTAGATGTGAGATTTCACTTACTCTTAGTATCTCATCTCGACCTTACCTCTGCGATCTCTATCCTTTTGGCAAGATCATCCAGGGAAAGGCAGGTGTCGTCACAAGGCAAACTCTCCTGGAGACTGTAGGATGCTTCTTCAGGAGAAAGATCTTGAGGGAGGTCAGAGTCGTCGTCCTGGTTGTCTTCACAGAAGAGGGACTCTTCAGTGTCTCTTGAGCACCCTTCCAAAAGGCTCTTCAGATAGTCTTCTGTTTCCTTACTGACTTGGTCTTCCCTCTCCCTCCTTTCCTCTGGGGCCATACACTCTTCTAGAAGCAGTGCATTTAGGTCAGAGATTTTACTATCATCACAAAGTGCACTCTCAGAGCCAGTCTCTGAGTCAGTCTGATTCTGAGGTGATTTTCCATCACTGGCTGTGAGATCAGGTTGCTGAGGCTCACTTAATTCACTCTTCTCCTGCTGGCTCCTGGGGAATGCCTCAAACACATCCTGAAGAGGCAAGTGGAGTTCTTTCCGGTGTGTCTGTGAATATTTACCTTCAGAAACCAACAAAGGAGGAGGACAGTCACAGCCTGGGAGGGCCAGTGGTTCTCTCACTGATTCATGAATGGGGTCTTCAGTAATACCCTCTATTTGGGCCACACTGGGGTGGTCCTCTGTGGGAGGCGCCTGCAAACAGCTGCCATCTTTACAGGCATTCTCAGCTGCAGCGACTGGCCCTGACCTGCTTCTGGCTGTCTCTGGGGACTGGGTGTGGAGCGCCAGTGTGGCTTCAGTGCTGCAGAGCAATTCCTCCCTGTGGTCCTTCCCTGCAGTTACTGGAAGGCTGGGGGAAGCAGCCTGCCAGTCCATCTGATGACAGCTGGGGCTGCTCTCCCGGGGCTCTTTATGTCGGCTTTCTTTACTTGATTCCATGCCAGCATAAGTTTCAGTCTCTACAAATGAAGAAAAATGAACTGTTTTAAAATTCCAAACAATACAGCTGGGCGTGGTGGCGCATGCCTTTTCTGCCAGTATCTTCAGAGGCAGAGGCGGGTGGATCTCTGTGAGTTTAAGGCCAGCCTGGTATACATAGTGAGTTCCAGGCCAGCTGGGGCTACAGAGAGATCCTGTCTCAAAAAGACCAAAAAAAAAAAAAAAAAAAAAAAAACCAAGTTATTTGGCCAGGTGTGGTAGCATTTGCCTTTAATCCCAACACTCAGGAGGCAGAGAGGCAGATGGATCTCAGTGAGTTCAAGGCCAGCCTGGTTTACATAGTGAATTCCAGGCCAGCTGGAGACCCTGAAAGACCCTCCTCTGCTCCCCTCCCCAGCAAAAAAAGAATTACATATGAAAAATCTGTTTTTGGTTCTGTATTTTTTAGAAGAATATGTACAAAACCTAAATGTAAAAAAATTTCCATCACAGAAATTCAGTTTGAATGCTTTAAAATGCCACAGACAACAGGTACCTTTCATCCTTACTCTAGTGTCATTTACAGAGGCCCCTGATTCTTTGGCAGTAGCTCTTCTGTCCTTCCGGTCTTCAGACACCACTGACTGTGTAGTGCATTCCCTTCTCAGCGACTGCTCCACAGCTGCCATCTACAAGTTTAAAACAAGGGGGGAATCACAACTTTTTTGAGAAACTGTTGCCTTAAATTAGAAAACTGAAAATTTTGTGAAAGGTTTTTGTAAAACAGTCCATACAAAACACATATGATACTAATATGTTCTCCATAAATATTTTTATTTTATCCCCCCCGCCCCGCTCCATAAATATTTTTAAAAGAAACAAGCTCTTACCTTATGCTTGGATGAAAGAGGACTGTAGGAAAAAAGAAAAATAATGATTTTTAAAGTACAGCATGCTTCAAACAAATGTCACTGAAATCACTATAAAAAAAAATACAGCTTCTCTGAATTCTAATATTAGCACAGAACAGTATGACCGGTTTACATGGTTCAAAATGCAGCTATATCATGTGGTAACTTCCTTAGATAGTCTCTTACTACTGACAAGCCCCAAAGAGGCTACAAGTGCTGAAATCCAGAAGTGAAAAAAGACTGGCTAACTTCTTACTAATAAGGTATTTAAAGACTATTTCATGCTGGGCATGGTGGCGCACACCTTTAATCCCAGCACTCAGGAGGCAGAGGAAGGCAGATCTCTCTGAGTTCAAGGCCAGCCTGGTCTCCATAGTGAGTTCCAGGACAGCTGGGGCTACAGGGAGACCCTGTCTCAAAAAGACCAAAAAAA
>NW_008352270.1:284364-292188 GCF_000622305.1 Nannospalax galili
TATGCGTGTATTGCCTACATGTAAGTAAGTGCACCTGTGTCATGCAATGCCTGCGGAGGACAGAAGAGGCCGTCGGATCCTCTGGAGCTGGAGTTATGGACAGTCGTTAGCTGCCATGTGGGTGCTGGGATTCGAACCCGGGTCTTCTGCAAGAACAGTCAGTGTTCTTAACTGCTGAGCCATCTCTCCAGCCCCAATGCCCCAATAAATGTCTTAAGATTTCTGTTTACACCACAGTCTACATTATGGTAGAAGACAATTATGTTGGAATTATCCATGGAAACAGTTTGCCAGATAATAACTTTTAAGTGTTAAAATTTATTTTTTGTTTTATAAAGATTTATTTAATTTTTTGCGTATGTGTGCACGCCTGAGTGTGTGTATGTATAACACATGTGTGCAGGCAGTTGTGAGCTGGCCTTGTGAGTGCTGGGAACCAAACCTAGGTCCTCCGAAGGGCAGCCAGTTCTCTTAATCACTGAGCCATCTCTCCAGTCCCTAAGTGTTAAATTTTAAAGAATACCAACCTAATAGTAAGCCAGTAAAGGCATGAACAAAAAAATTCACAGCCACTATATTATGTATAATATTAAAAGCCAATAAACAACTCAAATGTTTACAAACCAATAAAATTAACATGAAAATCACTAGTCATGAAATCTGCACAGCAACAAAACAGCAAATTACTATCACATGTGACAAATGTAACCCAGAAACAATGATGGGCAAAAGACTCTAGAAACAGTAATCTCTGTGTTATGTGATCCACTTATATGAATTATATTTAGACCATGTAAACTGTATTACAGAACTCAGTGTTGACCACCAGACAGGGGAGGAGTGAGCACAGACTTGTACTTGCATGAGGGAGGGGACTTCTGAGAGGCTAGCATGTTCTGTTTTGGATCCTGCTAGGAGTACTAGTCATATAGATATATGATGTGGAAAAATTCATCAAGTTCATACAGTGAACTATAAAGTTATGAGAAATAATCCAAGCTACAACGATTTAAAGATACCATGCTCATATCATGTTCAAGTAAAGAGATACTTATTAAATACTTAAAACATTCGTAACATGCTAAGAAGCCATGAGTTCCTTAAGGTAGTGGGAGGTATCTGTATTTAGTATATTGAAAGTTAAAAAAAAATTATCTTTACTTAAAAGCTGCCATTACTTTAAAATGTTACGAAGCTGCAAATACAAAGTAGAAAGTTAACCTATTAAAGTTCCCAAGAAACTGGGTTATAGTTGAGAATCTCTGAAAACACTGATTCAAAGGATGGAACTGAGTAGCACAGGAAAAATTATTTTCATGAGCACTGTTCTGAGGCTGGCCTCCAGAGCTGTCAGATCTGAAGGCCAGCGCTCTGTCTTCTGAGCTAAGTAACAATTATTTGGATTGCTTCATTATCAACACATAAAACCCCGTTTCCTGCTCATTATTCTGAACAAAGGAGAAAAAGTGAGCAATAGAGCAAAGTCCTTTCTCCTCTCTCTCATAGAAGAGTCAAGTCTAAGCCCCGTAAATCTGTACCGCTTCAAACGCCACCAGGATCCTTTCACATTGAGAATTCTGCATCTTCAAGTAAAGATAAATAGAACAAAAATAATAAGCCTTATTATTAGGATAGTTTGGTTTGAAAAATCTAGCTCCTTGGTACACATCAAGCAATTGAACATTACCTGGTAAATGCAGTTTTTCCCCTCTGCAATACTTAGGTCAAATGCCCCAATATAATTTGCTCTTCAGACTGTTCTTTAAATTGTTATAATTTTTCATACAACCCACAAACACTAGTAAACAGCCAGAATAAAAAGTCTTAACACAATTTTGATGACCTGTCCTGCTTAATTTCTTATTCACAGGGTATCAACATTATCAAAATTACTACTTTGAAAGATCCTGTGAAGCATGGAAGAGTTGACCCTACTACAGTCAGTGGAAGAAGGAAAAAAAGCTAAAAAAGGAACCTAATAATTTCACTGTGTTCTTCTGAATTCCTTAAGTTGAAAACATCAAAAAAACAAAAAAATTGGATCATGGTATTTCAGTTTGTAATATAATGCTTCTTCAATATTCTACTCCAACCCATTTTAAATAAATCATGGCATACTTACTCCTGATGAGTTGTGCAAAATTTAGCAAGCTGTTCAAAATCTTCACTGTTAAATCCTTTTTCTGAATTCCTTAGAGGCATCACTGTACGTGGCTCTGCAGCTTTCCATTTTGTTTCTAAATTTAAAATATTTAGAAATATTGGCTCTTACAAAACATATTTGGGTACCACTGTCACAATTAATATGCAAAGTTATTTTCTCAAACAACCTGAAAGTTAACACAGTGAGAAATAGCTAAATGATTACTTCCCAGTGTAAGAAAATATCATCCCAAAGACTAAATTAGCCAGTAGGGCGTGCAGAAGAAATGAAAACACTGATACAAAGAGTTAAATACAAAGAAAAATCTCCCTCCTCTTTCCCTTCCTACCTCCTCCCTTTTGCTTCCCTCCCTCGCTCCCCGCTTCCCATGGTGCTGGACAAGGTCTTATACTTGCTGGACAAGCTGTCTAACGCTGAACTACACCCCCAGCCCCATGTTTTGTAACATTAACTTGACTCTGTAACTCCTATTCTTTTAACATGCAAAATCAGGCTGACTATGTTAACTTCGTAGATAGCAATTTGTTAATTACTGATCATTCCACATTCTAAGTTAGTTTGTACTTACCCCACTGTTCCTGAATGGCAGAAAGGTTTGCAAGCAGTTGCTCATGATACAGCCGTTCAAGCTGAATGAATTTCATTGCTTTTTCATCTGAATAGAAAATTTGAGGAAAATATAAACCAGACTATTCACATTAAAGCCCATGTTTGAAAAGGAATGTCCTATAGAAGTTGAGAAATTTATACCTGACCAAAAAAATGAGAGGACTCTGAATATTCTTAAATTTAAGCACATCTAAAGAAAGGTTTCTTGGCTTTGAAGTAGGTAAATTTACTGCAACATATTATGCAGAGGCTCTGTGGGTTCCACACTATCAGCAAACAGTAGAAATTAGAAGGTTTTAATACTTAAGGAATGCCTGCTTAATTATGTATTTCTAGTTGAGTCTACTAAGGTTGCTTAACTGGAAACAGGACTCACATGGAATCTCAGAATCTGTGTTTCCCTTTTTTAATTTCTCTCTTTGAATGACTTTCTGCCAAGCAACTATCTAACCCTTTAGGCAACTTTTGTTTCTAGTCTCAATTTGGTTCATCTTTTACTCATTTTTCTCTCATAAGCTGAATGCATCACACACTAAATAATGGCAAGGCAAGACATGACATGGACTGTTTATGGAAGTTTAATTCATTCACCACAGTGACTTTCATAATTATCATACAACTTTACTTTTTGTTGATCTTATGACTTTTTTTGCCTTTCCATCTGCACCACACAGATCTGCATCTTATGAGGTCAAGATACACCATCCAACTGCCTACCTTCCTTTGGGCAATGTTCTAAATGTTGACCCAGAAAAAAGGCAGAGAAAACCAGAAGGCATAGCTCTGTGTCCTTCTGGTGAACACTAAGGCTCGGCTCACCTCTAACTTCCCAGCTAAATGACACCCTTCAACTAGACATAAGGCCCAATGCAGAACAATTCTCTTGTCCTTCTGCCCAGGACTTAAACTGACCAGTGTTTCTTAAAGTTTACTGAAGATAAAAATCATCTGAAAAGGTTTTTAAAATACAGAGTTATATAAACGCGCTCATTCTGAGACCCAAGAACTTGCCCTCATGGTGCTTCAGGGCTGCTGCCGTTGCCGGTCTACACTGACAGAACACACTTATTATTTCCTTAAGAAGACAGAGTTCCCTCTTCACTCTCTCAGACAGATTTCCAACATCCTTAGGAACAAACTGAGCTTGTAGCTCAGTTCACCCGACAAGCCGTCTTAACATGATGTTCCCAAAACAACAAAAATCACCTAATGAAACTTTTCTTAGGACAAACCGCCATTGTTAAACAACTCCCGATCACTGCTGTAATGACAATCACAAGATTTATGCATAAAATTACCTGACATGCTTTAGTATATGAATATCTGACTTGTATATATTTAAGAGAAAGAAAATATAATAGATTTAAGTTTCTTTATCAGCAGCATGTGTTTTCCTCACTCCCTTGGACATAAATATTTAATCTTAGTAAAATTAGGGTTTATTTATAAAGGCCAAATTTAGGTGGTTCTAGGGATGTTCTGGAGTTATGTATTTTCCTATACTTTGCTTTTTTTGCACATCTTATTGTATAATTTTAAAAACTAGATAATCTCTAAAGAGTTCTATGAATTTCTTCTTATAATTAAGAAAAGGATACAATCCTCTTCCTGGAAATAGGATTCTGCTACCTGTTAAAAAGAAACAGAAGAGGTTAATATGGAATGAAACAACAAGTTTAGAAGACAGCAAGATCCTGAAGTTCAGAATGCTTTTGATATGTAATTGACAAAAACTCTTACTTAACCACATTCATCAGGTTAAAGGAACTCTGCAGGCACAGGACATAAATAGAGTCTTACTCATTTCAAGCACAGCAAGTACAGGCATTCTTTGGCCTCTATACCACCATGTTTTTTCTGTTCTATTTCAAGTCATAACAAGCTTCACTTATTTCTTAAAGTTTAAAAGAACTTTAGCTGGGTGTGGTGGCGCCCGCCTTTAGTCCCAGCACTTGGGAGGCAGAGGCAGGCGGATCTCTGGTCTACATAGTGAGTTCCAGGACAGCTGGAGCTACAGGGAGACCCTGTCTCAAAAAGACCAAAAAAAAAAAAAAAAAAAGAATTTTAAAACAATTATTTTTATTTTATATATTAGGAGTGTTTTGCCTGCATGTATCGAAGGCCCAAAGAGGGCATCAGATTCCCTGGAACTAGAGTTACAGATGACTGTTAGCCCTTAGGTGGGTGCTAAAAACTGAACCTGGGTCCTCGGCAAGGAGCAGTCAGTTCTCTTATCAGTTCTCTCCTGCCCCAACTTTAAGATTTCTTAAGACCTTTATTAGATATAGTAAGATACAGTATTTATAACTAGATCAACAGTCCACATATATATTTTACACTTTTACATTTATCTGTGTGTGTGTGTGTGTGTGTGTGTGTGTGTGTATGTATGGATGCACTTGCTACATCACACATGTAGAGGTCAGAGGACAAGTTTCAGGAGTGGGTTTCTCTCCTTCCACATGTTGGTCCTGGGGATTGAACTCAGGTTGTCAGTCTTGGCGGCAAATACGTTTACTCACTGAGCCATCTTGACAGCCCAGTTTCTACTGATTCGTACTAGGTTTCTAGTCTTTTTTTTAAAGGATTTCATTTATAGGGCTGGAGAGATGGCTCAGCAGTTAAGAACACTGACTGTTCTTGCAGAAGACCCAGGTTCGAATCCCAGCACCCACATGGCAGATAACAACTATCTGTAACTCCAGTTCCATTCAACCTTTTATAATGCCTACAGAATGAGGAACTCATATAATGGTGCTACCAGTGGTATGCTGATAAGCATTTAAGAGTTGGTCTGGGGTTTTGGGGGCTCTGACGTGTGGTGTCTGTGGGTTTCTGTGGTATATAATTTGGAGCTGCCAGTACTTGGGACATGTCTGAACAGTATCACCATGGGTTAGTATCAGCAGGTTCCAGTGTATCCCTGGGTTATGCCTAACAGAAATCGCTGGTAACATTTTATCTACTGACTTCCAGTGAAAATTAAACAGTATTGCACAGAGTCCTATTAAACATGACATGAGATATAGTTTCAGGATGCCCTTTTTAAATAAAATGTCTGGCTCTTTAAAGCCATTTTCTGTGCTTTTTTTGCATCTGTGCATCACTAGCACCTAGTTACTTATTAACTGCTCTTCTTATTTGAGAAGTTTTGATGGCTTTAATATCTATTATATAATCAGATTTTTGTTTAGCGCTGCAGAAATATAATTTTCAGTAAGTTTTTAGGTTTCTGTGGCAGATTTGTTTTGTTTTTGAGTCAGAGTTTTACTGTACATCCCAAGCTGACTTTGAACTCACTATGTAGCCCAGGCTGACCTCAATCTTGCACCAATCCTCCTGCCTGCCTCTTGAGTACTGGGATTATAGGTGTGTACCACCACACCAGTGGCAGTTCTAAAGCCATAAGGGGAAAGGGAACAAAACCCATGCTTTGAAAGTAAATGCATTTCTACATAAATGCAGCTTGAAAAATAAATATACAGAATATTTTCCTTATAAAAATCCCCTCCACATAAGTCTAGCAGGACAAGAGAAGATATCCTATATGTCTAGCCCTGCGAGGCGGCCTGGCAGAGCAGATGGCATGTGGGGTTTGGAGGTGAACAACCTGGTTCCTGTAGTCCAAGTTCTGCTACTTAGCAGCTATGGGACCTTGAATGTCATCTCAAGCTTCAACTTTCCTATTTTTTTTTTAAATCTTTTTGAGCAGGGTCTCCCTGTAGCCCCAACTGGCCTGGAACTTGCTATGTAGACCAGGCTGGCCTCAAACTCAGACCTGCCTGTCTCTGCCTCCCAAGTGCTGGGATTAAAGGTGTGTGCCACCATGTCTGGCACAACTTCTCCCTCCCTCCTCTCCCCTCTCTCCTCCCCCTCCCTCTTCCCTTCCCCCTCTCAGACAAGGTCTTGCAGAGCATTTCAGGCTGTCCTGGAACTAGAAACTTCCTGAGATTCTCCTGCCTCAGCTTCCTAACCCAGCTATAATTAATCATTTTGTATCCCTGACTTGGTGGATACTTAGAAACTATCAGATGAATGAATCCCTCAGATGCTGCAGTTGGGCTCTATCTTGAGCCCATTCAATTTCCTTCTCCCTTCTTTGCAGTTCCAAAACTCTGCTATAGCCAACACCTAGTGAATGAAGTCAACAAAAAGAAAAACCACCGACTTCATGCAAGTATCTAAGAAAGGCAGGTTGGAAAGATGCTGTGATTCTCTCAGGCATCTTGCTCCACAGGTCCCCTGCCCCCTTTCTTTTTTTGTTTTTCAGACAGGGTCTCCCCCAGCTGGCATAGAACTTGCTATGTAGACCAGAGTGGCCTTGATCTCACAGAGATCCTCCTGCCTCTGCCTCCAGTCCCCTTTTGACACAGACCCTTTCAACAAGCTGTCTCCAGATTTCTTCCTTAAGGACATGCAGGGATAGTGACTCCCAGTTTCACTCAGTGTATTTTTTTTTTTTTTTTTTGGTCTTTTTGAGACAGGGTCTCCCTGTAGCCCAGTTCCAGTTGTCCTGGAACTTCCTATGTAGACCAGGCTGGTCTTGAACTCACAAAGATCTGCATGTCTCTGTTTCCCAAGTGCTGGGATTAAAGGCCTGTGCCACCACATCTGGCAACTTCACTTAGTCTTAAACTACATCCCCCATATAATGTCTCTGTTCTGGAAAATTCTTGTTAGGGTTTTGTTTCTCTTTGGAAGCATTATTACTGGGACAACTCCTGGGAAATAGGAAGACAATCTTCACCCCCTTCCTGAGGTCTGTGAGGGAGAGGCAGTTTACTGAAGTTCAGACCTTGGAACCTTGAAGGACTAGATACCATGTAGCAGAGCTGAATGCCACAGTTCTTGAATTTTCCCTGAGCTAAGCAGTCTTCCAAGACTTACTGCAACAGGGAGCTTTCAATGCAGGCCTATCTCATCTCCAGCTCAAGGCACCCCAGACTTCCCAATTACTGCATCCCACAAAGCCTCTTTCAAATCAAATCCCACCCCCAAATAAAGGAAAGAAATCTTGTGCAGTCATTGTCCACTAAAAAAAAAAAAAAAAC
>NW_008352270.1:292221-317469 GCF_000622305.1 Nannospalax galili
GGAAAAGGAGAGAGAGAGAGAGAGAGAGAGAGAGAAAAGATGGCTCTAAGGCTGAAACAGAACACATATATTAGCACAATGCCCAGCACTTTGTGGTAATTGCTTAAGATGACTTGAGTAAGGGTCTGAATCACGTGAGCAAGATGCAGAACAGGCCCGTGTAATGAAGTTAAATGTTTTTTAAAGAAAAACTACAGCCTCTGCCCCTTTGCCCTATTCTTTCATCAGAGGTAAACAATTAGATTTTGTTTACCTGTATATTTTATATTTGTTAAGTTCTGTCTCTAAATATTATATGTAGATTTGCTATTTTTCTTTTGTTTTTGTTTTCATATTTTGACACAGGGTTTCAGGTGGTCTATGCTGGCTTCAAACTGGCTATGTAGCAGAGGATGACCTTGAACTTCGGATTCACTTCCCAAGTGCTGGATTACAGGCATGAACTACACACCTAGCTGGTATTTGCTGTTTCTTGATTTCTTGTTTCTAGCAGAGGATGAATGCTAAGTTGTTTTCCCTTCTCACTCCCAATCTTACAAACACATATAGTCTTTCATATATTCACCTATTCCATGCTGTTAAACTACAGTAAGAAGTAAACATTTAATGCTTACTTTATTATAAGCCAATCTATGTAGTAAACTATTTTATTTTCCTTGGAGTTCTTTATTTTTAGTGCTAGGGACTGAACCCAAACATTCTACCACTGAGCTATACCCTCAGCATTGATTTCAATTAGTTAAAAATTGGGAGGAAGATGGGGGCAGGAAGATGATTCAGCAGGTCGTGGTGCTTGCAGTCAAGTCTAGTGACTGGCCTAAAGACCTGAGTTCGTTGCCCAGAATCCACATAACAGAAGGAAAGAACTGACTTCACAAGTTGCCCTCTGAACACACAAACACACAAAATAAATATTTTAAAAGTTGAATTTATACATTGACTTATTTGTATCTGTGCATAGAAGTCAGAGGATAACTCATGAGAGTCAGTTCTCTCCTTCCTCTGTGTGGGCTCCAGGGACAGAACTCAGGTCATCTTGCTTGGTGGCAAGTGGCTTTATCCCCTGAGCCAGTGACAGCCCAATTTTAATTAATTACATTTTTTTTTCTTTGAGATAGGGTCTCTCTGTAGCCCCAGTTAGCCTGAAACGTGTCATGTAGACCAGACTGGCCTTAATCTCACAGAGATCCACCTACCTCTACCTCCCATTAAAGGTGTGCATCACCATACCTGGCTTAATTTTTATCTGATATATAAGGCCATAAATTCTTCTAGCTTTTTGAAATATAGACTTCACAATTGCTTCCCACACTATTGTATGGACATGTCCTCTGCCTGGCAAGCTAGACTGGCAAGCAGTAGACAGATGCCTTCTCAAGCTGGGATTCACCCGCTTGCTCTGATCACCACAAATGAACTTTCCATAGGAGGGGAGGGGCAGAGTCAGTCATGCCTTCTATCCATCCAGCTGGCCTGAATGGTACATGGGGGCAGGGTGGGGAGGCACCAAGGGGCAGGGGAAGCCAGAGAGAGGGGGTGGCCTTTGCCATCTTGGGCAGCAACCAGCAGGTCACAGGGTCCCTGCCAAGATGCAGAGGGGAGCCCATCTGTACCCATACTTCTGTAAGTAACCCCCTCACCCACTGATCTGTATGGAAGCCCAATAAATTCTCTGGTTCCCCAGACTGTAGTTTGGAGAAATTATACCTGGTTTTTTCACTGTGGGAGGAGGGGCTGGATGCCATGCATGCCTCCCAGAAGGAATTTTAGCAACACACACTCATCTTTTCCTTTATTGAATGCAATTTTTCCATGTATTTCTCACTCAAACAACTCCAAACATTCCACTAAGAAAAATGTCTAAATCTTCTCTCAGTCTATTTGGGTACATCTGTATTCAGAAGCAAGGAAATGACAGAAAAGTCTACCCCAAGAGCTTTCTGATCTGCTGTTGACAGTGCTGATGATCCTCTTGTTGGGATGTAGCTGCCATCTTAAAACTATCCCTTCATCTGGAAACTCCTTTCAGCTCTCCTGAGTAGAATCCTGTTCACGAATCTCTAGTCTTCCTGCTACCTGGTTTATGCCCTTATTTTGCTAAAATACATCCTTAATTAGTGACTTGTTATGAAAGAGAAGAAATACCAAAGGCCCAGGAGGAAGAATGTCCTTGGTATTAGTATTTCTGAAGAACTGCTAGGAGGCCAGCGTTCCTGGAAAAGGGCTGAGATAGGTAGTTTTAGGAAATAAGAATTAACTTAATTAGGAATTAGTAACAGAGAAGGATCACACAAATCACTGCAAGCCATGATAAGAATTTTGGCTTTTAGGGTTTATACTGACTACAATATTGTATAACTTATTAATTCAACTGTAAACCTAAAAATTTACAGCCAGTCTTGAAACAGATGCATCTTAGCTCTGGAGATTGTTACTGAATATGTCAATGCTGTTGTCATAAAATGCTTCTTTTAATTATACGGTTATTAAATAAATAATTTTTTAAAATTTCAAAAAAAATGCAAGAAAAAAAAAAGAATTTTGGCTTTTATTCTAAATGAAAAGAGATGCAGCTGGAGAGGCCTGAGCAGTGAAGTGACATGATCTGACTTATGTTTTATCTAGGGTCACAGTAACTGCCGTGTAAAAGGGGAAAAACCTAACACAAGAGTGACTGTAGGGAAGTTTCCACAGTGAACTTCCTGTAGAAATTCATATGGGATCTAATGGTGTCTTGTTCCATTAATCAGTAGCAAGGAAGGAGGTAAGAAGTGGTGGGATTGTGAGTACATTTCAAAGCACATCTGCAGGACTTGTTACGTACTGGGTTTAGATAAGAGGGAAATAACTTGTAAAAAATGCCTTCAAAGTTTTGGGCCTTAGCAATTGGAGAGATGGAGTTGATATTTAACAAGGGGAGACTCAGACAGCAGCAGATTTAAGACAAAAATCAAACTTTGAACATTGCAGGCAGGTGGATAGTTACGGCTGGAGTTTAGGAGACAGAATAAAGCCTATAAATGTCAGGCATGGTGGAGCACACCTTTAGTGCAAGCACTCTGGAGGCAGAGGCAGGTGGATCTCTGCAAGTTCAAGGCTAGCCTGGTCTACATAGCGAGTTCCAGGCCAGCTGGGGCTACAGGGAGACCCTGTCTCAAAAAAAAAAAAAAAAAAACCCCAAAAACCCATAAGGTGGAATGAAATCACCAAGAATGTAGACTGAGTAGAGTATTCACTCAATAACTGAACCCTCAGTGCCCCAACATCTACAAAGTAGTACAGTGTGGGAACTCAGGTGAGTCTGAGCAAGAATGGTAGGTAAGGGGGAAAGCCAAGAATGAGCATTCCTAAAGGGAAAATTAAGAAAAGCTTCAGAACTGGGTACTGTGGCTCATACCTGGAATTCCAGCCCTCCAAAGGGTAAGGCAAGAGGATGGCCATTAGCTTGAGACTAACCTGGCTACACAGTAAGTTCAGGCTACTCTGTCTCAAAAAAAAAAAAAGAAGATGCTTTAACTCTGATGAGTACTGGGATGTACTGGTTGAGTACTGGTTGAACACTTGCCTAATATGCACAAGGCCCTGGATTGATCTCAGCACCACCAAACAAGACAAAAACCTGATAACCAAATGCAGTATGAAGCCTTTCACTGGATCCATATTAGGGAAGGAACAGATATACAGAACATTTGTGGGACAACTTGAAAGAATTCAAATATGAGCTAAATATTCAAGGATAAAATTGTATTACTGTCTAATTTGGGGGGACTGATAATGGCCTTAAATTATAGAATGTGGGGCTGGTAAGATGGTTAAGAGCACTGGTTGTACTTCCAAAGGACCTGGGTTTGATTCCCAGCATCCACATGGAGGCTAACAACCATTGGTAACTCCAGTTCCAGAGGATCTAATGCCCTCTTCTAGTCTCCGCAGGCACTGCATGCATGGGAACATTTAAATATATACAGGCAAAACACTCATACACATACAATTTTTAAAAATTTAAAACGTTTTAAATTTTAGGATGTATCTGTTCTCCTGGGAGATACACATGCAAATATTCAGGAATGAAGTTGACACGATGCTGGGAAATTGCTTTAAAATATAGTGGAAGGGCACATGAGCTAATTCAATGGGTAAAAGCACTTGCTGCACAAGCCTGATGACCTGAGTTTAATCCCTGGAACCCAAGTAAAGGTGGGAGGAGACAGCCAACTCCATGGGGTTGTCCTCTGGCCTCCACACTCCCTCCCATCATACACATATACACAACAATAAAATAAATGTAAACTATTTGAGAGAGACTGGATGGATGAGAGAGAGTGAGAAAATATAAAAAACTGTCAAAATGTTAACAACTGGGGAACTTAAGGGAAAGGAGGAGGTGCCATACTGAGAATCACTGAAATAATGAAATGTACCTCCACCCCCTCGAGTTGTGTAATCCTTGGGAAGTGACAGGATCTTTGCATTCTGCACTGAGGTAGACTCTTCAACTGACTTCTGTAGCAATAGTGCCTCAGCATCCTGAAGCTTTGAGGATCCCTTTTCAGATTCTCAGTCTTGATTTCCAACAAGCAACCTCTGAATTGACAGTGAAGACAGAGTTGCGCCATGTTGTATTTACTGGGCTTTACTGTGTACCAAACACTATGTTATAAGCATATTATGGTCACTGACTCATTTAATCTACCAACCATATAGAGGAAGCCAAAAGCCATTTAGCTCATCAGGAGCAGAGCTCCCTGCACTCCTTTCCCAAGGAAACACAGACTGCTGAGATATTTAGGAATCATAACTTATAGGACTTAGGTATAGTACTGGTGTATTTCTGAGAAATAGGGCGGAGTTTTACTTTGAAACAAAACAAATCATCTTTAGTCCTGACCAAGATGATTAAGATCTTCCTGATTAAGTGGGACTTTAAAAAAAAAAAAAAGAACTATATCTGCATCTAACATAGGATAACCTGCCACAATGGGAAAAATATTCTTACTTTTTTTTTTGTTGTTGTTGTTGTTGTTGTTTGAGACAGGGTTCCCCTGTAGCCCCAGCTGGCCTGAAATTCCCTATGCAGACAGGTTGGCTTTGATCTCACTGATATCTACCTGCCTCCCAAGGTGTTGGGATTAAAGGTGTGTGTCACCACACTCAGTGTAAGGTTCAGGTACTTCAATTATCTCCAAATATTTACACTTGTATTATTCAAGAACAAGAGTATTTGACTCTACAACCTATGATACCATCATCCACTGGAAAATAAACACTGCTTGGGCTGGAAAGATGGCTCAGCAGTTAAGAGTGCTTGCTGCTCTTCCAGAGGACCACAGCTAATTCCTAGCCCCCATGCTGAGTGGCTCACAATAGCTTGCAACTCCAACCTGGGGATCCAACATCCTCTTCTGGACCCTGTGGGGGAACATGTGTGCTTAGGCACACACACATGCATATGTACACACACACACACACACACACAAATATAAATAAAACCTCAAAAATAAAACTTTAGCCAGGTGTCGTGGCACATGCTTTTAGTCCCAGCACTCAGGAGACAGAGGCAGGAGGATCTCTGTGAGTTCAAGGCCACCCTGGTCTACATAGTGAGTTCCAGGTCAGCTGGGGCTACAGGGAGACCCTGTGTCAAAAAAAAAAAAAAAAAACCAAAAAACAAAAAACTTTAAACAGTGCTACTTAATATGAAGCCCATATTCAAACTTCTTCCAGTCTGTTCCACAAACAGAGGCACAGACTATAAGAGCAAATTCTAGTACTAGTGCTGAAGGACGTGATTTGAGACAGAGTCTTAGTTGCCCCACTGTGAACAGATGGCAAAAACTTAACTGCTTAAGGTCACAAAGGGATGGAATAACAACAATGACCACCTTTTGCAAACTAATCTATTGTGCAAATGCTACAAAGGCTGAAAGTCAGGGAAGGCTGCCTTGGGGTGGTGGTCCTCAATGGTGGCAAGTTGATATCATTTTAGATGTCAAACAGCTGGCTATACTTTCTCAAAGATCCTCCTCAACCCAAGCAGGAGGTTATATAAATTTGTAAAAATATACATCTTGCTGGGTAAGGAGGCAGAGGCATGTGGATCTCTGTGAGTTCAAGATCAGCCTGCTCTACATACTGAGTTCCAGGCCAGCTGGGGCCACAGGGAGACCCTGTCAAAAAGATACACACACACACACACACACACACACACACACACATATAATACACACATACACACACACATCTTAGTGCCTTGGAACAAAAGCTATTTCACTTTTTCAAAATTAAAAATTACTGTTTAGTGAAAAGGCTAAAATGAAACAGAAGTAAATGAAATGAAAAGTAGGGGCTAGGGATGTAGCTCAGTTGACAGAATGCTTTTCTAGCATGCAGGAAGCCCTGAATTCAATCCCTAGCACCATATGAACTTGGTATACTAGCTCATGCCTGTTATCCCAGCACTTAGGAGGTGGAGGCAGAAGGATCAGAAATTCAAGACCGTCCTTAGCTACATAACCAGTTCAAGATCATGATGTCTGAGATACACGACTGGAACTTTCTCCATTCCCAAGTACCAGTTATTTTCATTTTAACTGCAGAGAAAATGCAACCCACAAATATTTAATTTTTTCCTGAGTGAGCTCCTATGTAAGGAGGCTTCCTACTATCCTAAAGGCCTCCTCTCTCCAGGCACTTCACCTTCCAAAATATCCTCCCAAATATCAAAGAATTCTGTTTCTAAACATCCAATTGCATTCTGGGCATCTGGGGTGTAGCTCAGTGGCAGAGTGCTTGCCAAGCATATGGGAGGCTCTAGGCTTGATCCTCAGCATCACATATACACAAAGAAAATAGCAATGACATTCTCATTGTTAAAAGTTCTCAGCCCCTCAAACTAAGGCCTTAACGTCATGAGCTATAGCATCTAACCTCTGTCTTTCCATCTTAATCTTTGCTATCCCACTGTGCCTTTCACAGAAATATCTCACTTTTTCTCCCCCTGATAAATTTCTAACCATCCTGAATAGCCTGGCTCAAGAGCAACCTTCTTTCCCCATTGTCTGCTGGGCAAAGCTAATCACCCATTTTGAATGGCTGAACCTAAACATAGGCTGACACTGACCATCCACAATTCTACACATGTGTCTACATATTTATATTTCTCCTATACCATATTTGCCACTCTTTAGGACATATGCTGTTATTAAGTCTTTGTTTCTTCAGTGGCTAGCATGCCTTTTGGCATCTAGTTAGAGCTTACTAAGCTCCTGCAATATTGAATCCTCTTTGTTCTTAGCTGAATCACTAAATAAAGGAGTTGGCCACTGTCCAAACAAACTATGAATTATCCAAGGCCACAGTGTGGCCGCCACTTAGGAATAAGACAAAATGTCCACTACCACTCATTCTGGGTCATCTACCCCTGGGCTCAACAACAGGTGGAATGAATGGATTATAAAAACTAGATTTTAGATGACTCAAGTTATGGAAGCAGTGTTCAGTGAGGCTGAAAGCAGAGGGTTTGATGTCACACCTGATGAAGGAAGAGTGGAAGTGCTCTGGAGTCCATCTGTTCAACCTCACCACGGATAAACGAGAAGAGAGGCTGCAGAGCTGGAGTTGGAGCTTCTGGTGGGTCATTAGCGTTCACTTCGGCAGCCTCCTCATCCAGAGCCTGCGAGGCTGTACTCGGTATCGTTCCTTGCGTTAAAGGTATAGCATCTCCTACAGGAAGTGAAGAAAATGCCCGTGTTAACAAAGATCCGCATCATGGAGAAACATTTGAAAACAATTACTCCTATTAATCATAAAACTTTCAAATAAAATTAATCATAGGAGGGGCTGGAAAGATGGCTCAGAGGTTAAGAGCACTGACTGCTCTTTCAGAGGACCCAGGTTTGATTCCCAGCACCCACATGGTGGCTACGAACCGTCCTTAACTCCAGTTCTAGGGGAATCAGAAGCCCTCTTCTGACTTCCGCAGCATTGCACGACACGGGTGCACTCACATACATGCAGGCAATACACTCATACACATAAAATAAAAATAATAAAATATTTTTTAAAAAATTAATCATATGAAAAACTCAGAAACCAGCCAGGATGGTAGTGCATGATGCTTTCAATCCCAGCACTCAGGAGGCATAAGCAGGCAGATTTCTGGGAGATCAGGCCAAGCCTGTTCTACATAGTGAATTCCAGGCTAGCTTGGGCTATAGGTATTATGGAAAAATTCTTCGAATAGCTAAGAGACCAAGCATTCACCAAGGAGAGAGTCAGAAAGTTTGTTTATTCCTTTCTCATGCATGAAGTCCTGGAATCAGCAACAAAGGCTTTTGGATTTTCCAGGTCTCAAACTGAAGTACAGATGAGGATTAAACAGACAATTTTAAGTCATCATTTTATGGTTAGCACCTGGGCCTTATGTTTCTTTTCATGATGGGCCATGTTATCTCAGGAAAATTCCTTCCCAAGGTCACTCAGACAACACAGCTTACAAACTAGATATCCTGACCCATAGTGGGTCAGGACGACTACCACCTTTTGCTCTATAGCTAAGCCAGGCTAATCGGGCTAGGACCCAGTCAAACAGTCCTTACACTTTACAAAAACTCTAATACCACCAGCAGAAGTTTAGAGACCTGACATGTTTCATCTACACTTCTCTTGGACTAACTGGACCAGGTACCTCATTAAACCACTTGGTGAACCTACCATTCTTTTAGTTTTACATCTTTATCAATAGTCAGACATCGAG
Organism: Nannospalax galili; assembly: GCF_000622305.1. Classification (NCBI taxonomy): domain Eukaryota; kingdom Metazoa; phylum Chordata; class Mammalia; order Rodentia; family Spalacidae; genus Nannospalax; species Nannospalax galili. The sequence continues at coordinate 300,977 of NW_008352270.1, forward strand.
AGTGGAAAGCATCACAGAGCTTCAAGATATTACAAAGTAACAAAACATTCCAGGGTAGTGAAAACACCATAGAGCAATAAAACATCTCTGAGCATCCTAGGGTTATATTTCAAGGTATCCACCCAGTAAGTAAAACATACGAACTTCGAATGGCCTAAGCTTACAAGGACATTATATAAGAATACAGTTAGTTATATATTCTTATATAATATTTATATAGGAATACTGTAACTTTTCCTTATCACAGGGAGACTGTATCTTAAAACAAACTCCAGGATTCACAAGTTATTGTCCACATTAAATTAAAATTGTGTGGGGCCAGCAAGACAACCTGAATTCAACCCCCAGGACCTACATGGTAGAAGGAGAGACCCATTTCCCATAAGTTGTTCTCTGACCTCCACATGTGTATACAAGCACACATTCGAACATAAATATGATAAAAAAAATTTAAAGACCCAGGTGTGGTGGTGTACACCTTTAGTCCTAGCACTTGGGAGGGAGAGGCAGGTGGACACCTCTGTGAGATGGAGGTCAACCTGGTCTCCATAGCAGATTCAAAGTCAGCTGGGGCTATAGGAAGACCCTGTCTCAAAAAGACAAAACATTAAAGATTGGGCTTATGCTGCATTGCTGCTATTAGCATACATGTAAACCACTTTTGCAGAATTATAATTAAGAGAATCAATAAAATGGGGGCTGGAGAGAGATCAGTTAATAAAGTGCTTAGTAAAGACTTGAGTTTAATTCCCAGAATTCATGTTTAAAAAAAAAAATCTGGGTATAGTGGCACACTCCTATAATCCCAGTGCTGGGGAGGCAGAGAGAGGCAGATCTCTGGGGCTCACTGGCCAACTAGCCTAACTTATGTGGTGAGTTCCAGACCAATAAGAGACTTTTGTCTTTTTAAAACAAAACAAAACAAAGGTGACTGCGCCTGATGAAGGACACCCAAGGTTATTCACTGGTCTCTGAGAGGGTAGACACATGTACACACACACACACACACACACACACACACACACAAACAATCTACCAATAGAAAGAGGTACAAAGAAATGTATGCAGATTACAGCCTGACCAAACACTTGATTCTCCCAAAGGGAAAACAGATTATAGTTTGACATTCTGGCTTCTCTCAAATAAAACAAATTTGAGCAGGAAAATAAGTGTGAGAAACTAAGCATTCTCTTTGAACTCTGGCCTGATAACATTACTTCTAGACCCCAGGAGTATGGTGGGAATTCAGGTGCCAAAGCTACCACCAGTAAAGTGTTTTTCCCTATGAAAAAGAAATAATGCGAACTTCTGAAAATCACTGACCCATCCATAGCTCCTGAATGCACAAATCTTAAATTTTAATGATTATAAATTGTAACCTTAGCCTTCACTAAAATCTATCAACTACAAAGTTCATGTTCCAATCAGATCAAATCAATCTACTTGTGCACCTTCAGCTAGTCTGTCTCAGAAAGGATCATTCCTGGTGATACAGGGATTTGCATGCACCAAAACTCAGGCTGTTTTCCTATGGTAGTATGCCCAGAACCTTGCCTTCCTCTCCTTCCAAACAAACCCACTGCTCCACCATACTGGCCCATTCTTCATCTCCCTAGGAAAATGCTCCATGCCGTCCTGAGCTGTTCCAGATTTTAAAAGCTGGAAGAGTTCACTCCCATCAGTACTATTTATTTCCTACCCTTACAAACTAAGTATCATTCCCTGTAACTATGATACTAAAGTCAGTTTACTTTCCTCTGAACCCTGCACCTGACTTTATTGGGTTTCACTACAGCAATTGGTGTAGCCACATCTTTATTAGATACTAACCCCTGCTTCACAGGGGTTGCTTTACGTATGATGTTGTATCAATTATAATCCAGCACAGTTGTCCTCAGCACCACATTCTCAAGGATTACAGTTCTTTTATGAAAATGACATATGTTGGGCTAGAGAGATGGCTTAGTGGTTAAGAGCACTGACTGCTTTTGGAGAAGACCGGGTTCAAATCCCAATGCCCACATGGCACCTAACAATGGTCCATAACTCCAGTTCCAGGGAATCTGACGCCCTCTTCTGTCCTCCATGGGCACTGCACACAAGGGTGCACTTGCATACACACAGGCAATACACTCATACACATAAAATAAAAATAAAGTTTTTAAAAAATGATGTATATTGACTTTTGTTAAGAGAATCCTTTTCTATAAGTTTTTACATTGGTTGGTCTCTAGATGTGTATGGTTCAGTTATGACTTGCTATTTTGCAATGACAGTATTTACAAAACCATGTTCTTTTTATTATTATTATTACATTTATTTACTTATTTATTTTGTATGTGCATATGTGTGTGCACATACCAAGGCATGTGTGTAGAGGTCAGAGGACAACTTGAGGGAACTGGTTCTCTCCTTCTATCATGTGGGTTCTGGGAACCAAACTCAGGTGGTCAGTCTTGGTAGCAAGCACCCTTAACCACTGAGCCATCTTGCTGGGCTAAGTTAATCTTTTCTGTTCTAATTTTCTTTTACTTTTTTTTTTCCTTTATGTGGTGCTAGAGGTGGAACCCGGGGTGATGGGCATGCTTAGCCCGCACTCTACTGTTAAGCTACATCCTAAGACTTTGCTTTCACGTTTTGTTTATTTTTATTTTAAATATATGAGTGATTTGACTGCATAGTAAGTGCAAATGCCTGCAGATGCCAGAAGAAAATGATGGATCCCTGGAACTAGAGTTATAGACAGCTGTGAGCTGCCATGTGGGTGCTAGGAACTAAATCCAGGTCCTCTGCAAGGACCAGTGCTCTTAACTATTGAGCCCCCCTTTCAAAATTTCTAATCACATGGTAGGACACAGGACTGAAAGGGCAACAGTGCAGGAATAGAAGGCAAAAATCTCACAGATGGCAGTAACTAATCAAGAGCAAAAAATATCAGACAGAATGGGGTCGTGAAAGATGCTACACAGAATTTAGCAAGGCCTAGAAAAGATAGTGGCAATCGGTGCTGGAGACATTGCTCAGCAGTTAAGAGCCCTGGCTGCTCTTGCAGAGGACCCAGGTTCAATTCCTAGCACTCACATGGCAGCTAACAACCATCTGTAACTCCAGTTCCAGGGAATCTCATGTCCTCTTCTGACCTCTGTGGGCACTGCATGACATGACACGTGTACTTACATACATGCAGGCAATACACTCATACACAAAATAATTTTTTTTTTTAATTTTTAAAAAGATTGTGGTCACACTACACTTTTATAATGATGGGGACACTGATGACATAAGTTATGAGGAGGATGTGTAGGCATGGGGAAAGGATAAGAAAGGCCAAATATATTTCAAAGGGTGCACACTAGTACTCATGACTATAGGCACACAGGCTTTGTTCATACTGTTCCCTCTACCCACACTGTCAGCTTTTAGAAACCACCACTGTAACCCCAGGAGTTAACACTGAACAGGTATTCAAATACATCTCAGGTGAGACCAGCTTGGTCTACATAGCAAGTTCCAGGCCAGCCAGGGCTACATAGTGAGACCTTGTCTCGAAAATAAACCAACCAAACAAAACCCCAAAACAAAATCAAACAGCATCTCAGGAAAACAGTTGCTGATGTGTATCTGGGGGCACTACAATCCCTACCCACTGTGTCCCAACACTGCTCTGGTTTCATTTCTGTTGTTGTAATCAAATACTCAGACAGAAAGCAACTTAGGGAACTGAGTTTACTTGGAATTCCAGGTTATGGTCCATTATTGCAGGGGAGTCAAGGCAAGAACTTGAAGCATTGCGTCCACAGTCAAGAGCAGAGAGAGACCGAACCCGACGATCCTTGTTTCCTTGCTTTCTCCTCTCTCATAAACTTCAGAACTCAGCCCATAAAAATGGTGCCACCCACATTTAGGGTGGGTCTTCCCACCTCAACTCAAATAAGACCTTGGCCACAGGTCCACCAGATCTACATAATTCCTCTTAAGACTCTCTTCCCAGATGATTCTAACTTGTGTTAGGTTGACAGTTAAAACTAACCAGCACAAACACTATGAAGCAACCATTAGAAGTTATAGACAAGCAACTGAAATCCACCATGGAGACTGAATAAGATATGGGCTCTGAGCCAGACTGCCGGGGTTTGAACTGGCACAAATGCTTTCTATCATTGCAACTTCAAAAGTGAGTCACTGTAAACCTTAATTTCCCCACGTTAAATGAGAACTGCTGCTCTTATTTCCACATAATTTCTTCTAAGAAATTAAATTTAAATAAGAAATATGGTAGGACGCTCTTCTGTTGTTCACAATTCTAAGCCTTTCAAATATGAGCAGTTTTTAAAAGTAGTATTAGGAAACAGCTTTCATAAGAATATGTTCTTTGAGAGGCTGGAGAGATGGTTCAGTGGTTAAGAGCATTAACTGCTCTTGCAGAGGACCCAGGTTCAATTCCTAGCACCCACATGATGGTTAACAATCATCTTTAGCTCCAGTTTCAGGAGATCTAACATCATCTTCTGACCTTGTTGGGCACTGCATGACACAAGTGCACTTACACACATGCAGGCAATACACTCATACATATAAAATAAAATAATAAATAAAATATTTTTTAAAAGAGAGTACGTTCTTTGAGCACTGGGCATGGTAGCACATGCCTTTAGTGCCAGCACTGGGAGGCAGAAGCAGGTGAACCTCTGTTGAGTTCAAGGCCAGCCTGGTATACATGATGAGTTCCAGCAGGTTAGCTGGGGCTACAGGGAGACCCTGTCTCAAAAAAAGACCAAAAAAGAAAAAAAAAAAAAAAGAATATGTTCTTTACGTTCTTTGGCCCAAGTGTAGAAGAATTAATGCTTTCACTGTATTGAGGCAAAGTCAAATACCACTTCTACTTAGGAGCAAACCACCCTTTTTCATGTCTTGTCTTGCTGAGGCCGGAGGCGGGAAGTGTTCTGCAGAAACACAGCTCTCCACACACTCAGAAGAAAAGCATGTGCACAATTGTTCTGTGGCAAACTGTAGCAAGTCATCTATAAAACAGTTCCTGTAAACACACTTCAAGCAAAAGTGAGACAGTATGGCATAAAGCCAGAGTGTAAAGGATCACACCCCGAGTGTACCAATATCAGCAATACTGGGCAAATCACTTCATTTTCCTGAGCTTCAGATTCCTCATCCATAAGTTGGAGCTAATTACAGCACTGCTTAGTAAGGCTATGGTAAAGATTAAATAGGCTAATATGTATTAAGAATATCCCACAGGGCTATGCTTTAAAATTTGGCAAACCAAGATTCGAACATGGTGGCACATACCTGTAATCCCAGTACTTAGGTGGCTAAGGCAGGAGGATCCTGTGTCAGCCTGGGTGTATACAGTGAGTTTCAGGCCAGCCTAGGCTATAAGACCCTGCCCCACCCCCACTCCCCAGAAAAACCCCAGAGGGTGGAGAACTCATCAAAATATAATCAAATTAAGTCTGATATGTCCACAAAATTTGACATTTTAAGACTACAGGCACACAGGCTTTGTTCATACTGTTCCCTCTACCCACACTGTCAGCTTTTAGAAACCACCACTGTAACCCCAGGAGTTAACACTGAACAGGTATTCAAATCCATCTCAGCTGAGACCAGCTTGGTCTACATACACTGAACAGGTATTCAAATACATCTCAGGTGAGACCAGCTTGGTCTACATAGCAAGTTCCAGGCCAGCCAGGGCTACATAGTGAGACCTTGTCTCGAAAATAAACCAACCAAACAAAACCCCAAAACAAAATCAAACAACATCTCAGGAAAACAGTTGCTGATGTGTATCTGGGGGCACTACAATCCCTACCCACTGTGTCCCAACACTGCTCTGGTTTCATTTTATTTTTATTTGTTGATTGATTTGTTTCTTTTTTCAGACAGGTCTCACTATGTATGTAGCCCTGGCTGGCCTGGAACTCACTACATAGACCAAGCTGGCCTCAAATTCACAAAGGTCTGCATGTCTTTTCATTTTAACCAGTTTGAAGTATGTAATTCAGTGTTATTAAATATATTCGAGTATTATACAACCAACACCAAAATCCATTTCCAGAACTTTTTCATCATCCAAGGAGAAACTGTATACATTACATTAAACACTGCCATTTCCTCCTTCTCCAGTTCCTGACTGTGTAGTTTACTTTCTGTCTTCTTCAATTTGCCCATTCTAAGATCCTCATGGAGGTGAAATTATGTAATAGTTACCCTATTTCACTTCACGGCTTCAAGGCTTATCCATACCATAACATACATGACTATCACCTTCTTTTAAAGCTGAATCAAATCCCAGTGCATATACATACCACATTCTGCCCATTCATCCATCCATGGGCATCTGCATTGTTTCCACCTTTTGGCTATTGTGGATATGTGGATAATGTGACTATGAACCTTGCTTTACAAGTACCTGTTGGAGTTCTAACTTTCAGTTCTCTTGAGTGTATACCTAAAAGTTGAATGGTTGCAATTATAAAATAATTCTGTGTTTAACTTTTTGAAAAACTTCTCTATATCTCTTGTAATTTAAAATTTGTATCAGTCACTGTCCTGGGACTTCAATATCTATGTTTCCTTTTTCTCCCCACCTATGAAACAGAGATGCTATTACTTCCCAAAGACTAATTGACTGATATTTCTACAACAATGATATGCTTACATAACAATGATATTTTATAAAAAAAAATACTACACAGCATTCTTCCCACTTAATTCCATGACTCTGGGGACAGTTTTTGGTATGGAAGCCCTAGGATTAGAAGGATTTGAAGGACACAGAGCAAAAGAGTGGCAAAAGAGGCAGCTCCCAGCTCCCTTATCTTCCTGCATCCAACCTGTCTGCACCACCTCAAGGACTGACACAAGGCACTTACCTCCGTTACCTAGTTAGGAACCCTTTCAGAGTAGGAAAGTGGCAGGCATTGCTGGAAAATATTATTAGGTGATCACAAAGTCTGCAGTCAAGTAGCTGGGTCACAAAATGACAGTGAAAGCCAAAGAAGAAAAGCTGGGAATAGTTTCTCTCAGGGAAACTGGGGTATTCAAAAGTGCTCGTGTAAATTGAAAATTACAAAGTCATCCATGGTTCATGGAAAGGACACATGCTTAGAGAAAATCTGAGAAGACCCGGGGTTTTCACCCCTGGATGACTAATAAGTTCTGCAGTGGAAGCAGGAAGGGAAAGCTAAGGCAGAAATACAAACACGTGTGTCTAAATGCTAAAAGAAGGAAGACCTGAACCCAGAGTCAACCAGTAAAGACCAGAAGAGGAACAGAAGCTAAGTCTCCAGACAGTCAAGAAGTGCCACCCCTCTGTGTTCCAGTTTCCACCATCACAAGATTCAAACACCCAGTACTCAGCAACAACAAAATCCACAAAGTGTACAGAGAAACAGTGTAGAGTAGTTCATGCAAGGAAGGAAATCAGACGACAGAAAACACCCCGAAACATCAGACCTACCAAAGAATTTAAGTCTGAAAAATGAGTAGAGAGCTAAGGAAGCTATAGACAGTGGAACTAAGGTAAACCAGGAACACAACATATGAGCAAAGGAGAGTATTAAAGACACAAATGGTACAAGAGAATGGAAGAGTGTTTAATGCACACAGGGGTTCTGTTTAGGGTGATACAAGTGTTAGAAATAGGGGTCAGGCTGGGCGTGGTGGTGCACGCCTTTAATCCCAGCACTGGGGAGGCAGAGGCAGGCGGATCTCTGTGAGTTCAAGGCCAGCCTGGTCTACATAGTGAGTTCCAGGACAGCTGGGGCTACAGGGAGACCCTGTCTCAAAAAGACCAAAAAAAAAAATGGGGGTCAGAACTGTGTATATTATGAATGCAATTACTATCACTGAATGAATGAAATTGTGGTATACAGTGAGTGGTTAGAAGGGCAAATTTATGGTTTACTGTAATAAAAACGGTAAAAGAAAACAATACTTTCAGTTCTGTGATTTTGTTATAGTCCTTGAGTCATTGCATAACTTATTCTTCAAAGTGTCTTAGCCAATAATGCCAATGCCTATTTCATCCACAATCCTGGAACACAGATCCTGTGTAAGTGTAAATGCATGGTTTATATAGTTTCCATGCTAGACTTTTTTTTTTTTTTTTTTTTTTGGTCTTTTTGAGACAGGGTCTCCCTGTAGCCCCAGCTGTCCTGGAACTCACTATGTAGACCAGGCTGGCCTTAAACTCACAGAGATCTGCCTGCCTCTGCCTCCCAAGTGCTGGGATTAAAGGCCACCGGGTAGACTTTTTATCTCAGAGTTCTTAACTCTGAGATTCTGGCTACAGCTAGAAAATGGAGGAAAGTGCCTCCATTTAAATATCTTCAGTTTTTATCTAAATGCACAGACTAGGCAAAGAGGAAATTCCACTTCCTCCAGTATTATGAATGAGATAAATCTGAAACAGAGACAAAGTCTGGGACCTGACCTGGGGTCAAAGGGATGTGTGGTGTAATTATGGCATGATTGCGACTTGTTCTATCCCCTCAGGCCACAGCTTCTGCCTTCAGGAGGAGTCAGGCAAATGCAGGGCTGTAGTTAAGAGGTTAGACTGGGGTCATACTGTCCTATTAACTCAAAGTAATAAAGGTGGCACACAGTGTTCCCAGAACCTGGCAGACACTGTACCTTTGACTGACTGTTGGGCATGTAGTTCCATGTCAAGCAGGGATGAAAACATAAAAACAGTCACTGGGCTTTATTTCAGGTGACATCTTTGGTAAGGTTGTTGTTGGTTTTGAGACAGGATCCTGTCAGACAAACCAGCTGGCCTGGGACTCACCACGTAACCCAGGGTGACCTCAAATTTGTGGGTGGGTCCTCTGGCCACTTTCTCCTGAGTGCTGGGGTTATAAGCCTTCACCACCATGCCAGTTGTAGGCGGCACCTTACAAATTACTGATAACACTTAGGACTGTTTTGAAGGACTCGGGTATGGCTGAAAGGAAACACTTCTCAGCTCAGTTCTCTATGTATCAACTGGTGCTATGGCATCCTCTGGACAGCGCCTGGACAGCTTCAAAAGAACACTCTTATCCTTCTGTGAGATGTCACAAAAGGCGCTTTTCCTGAGCACAAGATGCACACCTTTTTTACAGCTTGTTTGCTTTGTTGAATGCTGAAAGAGACAGGGTTCAAACTACTCATTAAAGACCTTAATAAATCATAGTAAGCCATGGCCTAGGTCTATAAAGCCTACTTCAGTACTTAGTACCTGCAGCCAGACTATCCTTGAACTCAAAGACCTTATTTATTTTCTTCTTTCAGATATAGGCCTTATTACATCACACACACTATCCTATACTCAATATTTAGATTTACAGATACACAGCAGATTTGCGAAAAAGCATTTCACAAAAATGAACTTCATGAAACTCCACGGGAATTGAACAAATGTGTGCCAGAGGGCGCCCATGGCCCAGACAGTCTATGTCCCTCAGCTCTGAAGGCAAGAAAGCAGGTGACCCCATGGGCACCTGCACCCTCCATCAAAGCGCCTCCTCTATTCCCTCCAGTTTCATCACTTTCTCGAGCTTCCTCCAGGCTGTTTTCATTTTGTATTCATGGCACAATTAGTACATATAAATATTGCTGGGAATTAGACTCTAAATTATGTAGAACATGCCAATTAGCACCAATGTTGGAAATCTCTAATTTTCCTTTTAAACATTTGATCAGCTGTTTTACATGCTAACACATCTTATTAAAAACTAAAAATATGCAAGGGATTTACCCAAGCATGCAATTACTTATGCTGATTCTTAAACTTTACTTTTTTACAAAATTCTTAAATTTCTTATACAGGTCCATAAACAACTCAAGCACCCAAGTTTCATATGAAATTAACATAGCACTTTCCATTACTGGTACCCTAGCTTTGTTAATATCAAAATAGCTAAGCTACACCATATTTTTTAGTTTATTCCAAGAACACTAAATTTATCAGATTATCAAATACAAAACATTTCTTGATTCTCTAGGATAAATAAAGGTAAACAAAATTCTCAAATTTATATGACCTTATAAGAAAGTATTTAATCAAGGTCCAACAAGGTGGTTTAATGAGTAAAGGCACTTGCAGCAAACCTGACTGCCTAAGTCTAATCCCTAGAACTCACATGGTGGCAAGTGAGAACCTACTCCCACAAGTTGTTCTCTGGCCTCCATACACCTGCCACAGCATGCATGGGCACTAAATAAATGCAATAAAAACAAACAACTGAGAAGTCAAAGTTATAAATATCCTGGATGGATGTATCCATTAAGTTGGCATCAGGTGAATTCTCTAAAATCAATAACCAAATATTCTTAAATATAGCCCCTAAGATACTACTCCCTTTTCTCTAATGTTTGTTTTCATTCATCTATTTATATGTATCTGTATAAATATTTACATGAATATGGAGGTCTAAATTTCTTAATTTTTCCCGCATATATTGCATTACTTAAAAAACATTGGTGGGGGGCTGGAGAGATGGCTCAGTGGTTAAGAACACTGGTTGTTCTTGCAGAAGACCCAGGTTCGAATCCCAGCACCCACATGGCAGCTAACAACTGCTCCGTAACTCCAGTTCCAGGGGATCCAACAGCCTCTTCTGTCCTCCGCGGGCATTGCACAACATGGGTGCACTTACCCACATGCAGGTAATACACGCAGACACATAAAATAAAAATAATAAATAAAAACTAAAAAAAAAACATTGGTGGGGTGGTGGCACATATCTTCAATGCCAGTACTCTGGAGGCAGAGGCAGGTAGATCCCTGCAAGACCAAGCCCAACCTGGTTTACATATATTGAGTTCCAGGCCAGCTAGGGTGACATAATAAAACCCTCCCTTTCTCAAAAAACAAAACAAAACAAAACAAAACAAAACAAAACACGCACATTAATGGGACTTGATGGAGAACACTGGTTTCAGGACAGAATTTGAGAGGCTGCACTGAAAGGGCAGCTCAGTTTAGATACTCTCTCTACTTTAAGAGCATGGCTGCAACCATGAATCAGTGACTGCAGAAGCAACAGAGAGCGGCTTCATCTGTCCTAGGTCCCACCACAACCCAGCACAAGGCAGTAAGGAAAACAAAACAAAACAAACAACCTAAAAACAGAACTGCCACACCCTCAAAGGGGCCTTGCTTGCCTCAAACTCAGGTACTGACATTCTCTTGGCAGGCTGTAGAAGGAAGGCAGCTTCAAAGCTGGCCTCAGTGATCCTCAATTCTTCTGCCTTAAGCTCACAGCCCTGACAGATCTGAGTCTCCTTAACTTCTCTCCAGCCCCAGAGCTCAGATTCTGCTCAGCAGAGATCCCCGGCATCCCCCACATAGATTATCACTAGGGCTGGCTCCATCACTTCTCACCTTACACTGACCTGACCCATTCAGCATATGCACTGCAGCTCCACTGTGTCTCTTGCCTTGTTCAAGCCTGTGGGGAAGGTCCAAACTGGCTGTTATAATATAAACTATTTCTGTTGTGGACCTTGTTATTCTCCCAAGTCTCAGGTGCTCTACTCTGCTACTTCCCCTCAACTGATCCTTTCCTTTTACTCTCTTCCAGCCAAAGAAGATATAGTGAGCTGCCAAAACACAGGACACTCTCTCCTTGCCTTCCTGGCTACTCTGCATTCTTCCTCCTCATCCTCACCTCTACTTGACTTGGACTTGTTCTACCTCAGCTTAGATATCATTTCCTCCTGGAAGCATCTTGACTCTGCTAGGACAGTTTTTCCTCAGCCATGGACTTGCTTATCCCTATGAGGACTCAACTTTGTTAGACTGCCCTTGTTAATTCTTAGCTCCCTTACTTGAACATAAGAAACTGAATGGCAAGTTCACCAGCCACGTATACAGTGCCTGATATAAAAAACTCAATAAATACCTGTTGACTAAAAAATCCTACATGGTTCTATAAATTAATATAATGAAAATAATTTTTAAAAGCACAGGACTTTTCTGTTAGGCAAAGCATCATTGTACCTCAATTAAAAATTTTTCATGGTACGCAGAATAAAGGGTCCCCCAAATGATTGTGTCCCAATTCTGACACTATAACTGTTCCCTCACATTACAGAGGAACTGAGGCAGCAGATGGATCAAAGACTGCTCACCTGTTGCCTTAGAACTGGGAGGTTCTGCTGGATCACCTGGGTATGCCCTGTATGTTAACAAGGTCCCTTACATACAGCCGAGGGAGACAGCAGAGTCAAAGTGGCGCGTGAGGACTCCACACACTGTTGCTGGTTGTGAAGATGGAGGAAGCCAGCCATACACAGGGCTAGAAGCTGGGAGGGAAACTGACTCGTAGTTTCCAGGAAGAATGCTGATAACTTCACTTTAGCACAGAGAGCAAAGTCAGACTCCTGACTTAACTGTATGAGAGATCATTTGTGCTGGTTTAAGCCCCTAAACTTGGGGGAAAAATTTAGAGGAAACATTTTTTTACGAATATATTTTAGGCTGGGGAGGTGACTGAGTGATAAAGTGCTTATAGCACAGGCATGAGCTCCAGAGTTTGGATCTGTATGAAGCCAGGCCCACCTAATCTGAGCACGTGGAAGGTGAGACAGGATTCCCCAAAGTTGGCTAGCTAGATACGGCAGACCAGAATTGGTGAGCCCCACAGTCAGTGAGAGACCCTGCCTCTGAAAATAACATGCAAAGCACGTGAAGAGGACACCTGACACCAATCTCTGGCCTTCACATGCACACACATGTGTACCCATATGTATGTGAGCATGTATATACATATGCACACACAACACATTCATGCATGGGCAAAAAATAATAATACATTTTAACAGGGAGATCCCCCCTCCCAAGGAGATTTGGCTAGCCCTTAAAATGTCTTCTGATTCAAAAATGATTTAATTCTATATAAATCAGGGACTCTCTCTCTCTTATTCTCAAATACAGGAAACAACCACCTTGCAGAGGAGATGTGATCTGCCATCATCGTTCAAGCCTTCAGTGAGAGAAGAGTAAAATGAGAGGCTAGTATTTTTGTATGTCAGTTTCCAAAGATTTCAATTGTAATTTCAAAGAGCTGGAGAATCTACAGGGGCAGAGATACAATTAAGCCAGAATTCAGAACTTCAGAAACATAGTATAGTCTGTAAGAAAACAAACTGCCCTTACCTACAGAGTGAACCCAAAGGTTATGATTCCAGAACCCCCCATGCCCCTATTCTACCTCCTCTGGGGCCTCAGACAGGCACTTCAGGGTTTAATTTAAATGCACTTAGGTAGAGTATGAACATTCTTGCTCACCACGGTCCCCATCAATCCCAGCCACCTCAGGGTGTGGATTTCCAGCAAAATGACTGCACTAGGCTTGTGAATCTGTGGGGCTTTGTGTTTGTTTTGTTTTGGGTTTCTTTGTAGCCCCAGCTGGCCTGAAAATCACTATGTAGATTAGGCTGGTCTCAATCTCATAGAGATCTGCCTGCCTCTGCCTCCCAAGTGCTGTGACTACCATGTCTCACTAGGCTTGTGAATTTGGAGGCCACTTAGAAAAGTTCTTCTGTGGTCAAAGCCAGACATTTAAGATGAAAATGGGAATTCATTTGAATATGCCTTGGCAATTCATATTTTATGGTATCACTAGTTATTTTAGCTATTGGTAACATGCCAGGAGGCATGCTATACCTAACATTAAACTAGGACAGAACTGGAAATATGTTTGTAGAAATATACATTAGAGGAGAGAGGCAGAGATGCAGAGTCTGAAAAGAGTGATTTAAAAAAACCTGTGGCTGGAGATGGAGCTTGGGTGTAGAACTCTTCTTGCACAGCATGTACCGAAGCTCTAGTTCAATACCTAGTACCACCAAATAAAAATAAAAATAAAACTCTGAAGACTTAAGAAAGAATCGACAAAAGACAGACTGGGGGCTAGAGAGATGGCTCAGCAGTTAAGAGCACTGACTGCTCTTGCAGAGGACCCAGGTTCGATTCCCAGCACCCACATGGCAGCTAAGAACCTTAACTCCAGTTCCAGGGGAATCTGATGCTCTCTTCTGACCTCCAAGGCATTGCACTACACAGGTGCACTCACATACATGCAGGCAATACACTCATACACATAAAATATAAATAATATATAAAATATTTTAAAAAACCCCAGAAAGACTGGCAGTCAGCTTCCTTTCATACTCTGAATTCTCTGTGACATGCCACTCAAGGATCCATCCTGTGATACAACAAGAACTACCATTTACAAGCACTTGGTTTTGGCTGGGTACTCTACAAAAGGTTTTATCCACAAGACAATCCTGTGGGATATATGGGATCAGCTTCCTTACAGATGAGGAAAGACTAGGAAGGAAATAATTTCCTGTTCTTAGATCACACAGGCAGCAGCACCAAGCAGAGCCGAGCTTCCCTCCTCATTGCACTAGCCTGACGCCACGCCACAGATCCATTTCCAAGGTTCGTCTTCCTCTAGCTTTGAGCCCTCCATGTCATCCTCCAGTTAGACACATTGGGAAGGGCACTGCTGGATGTGGAGGGTCAGGTTAGAAGGGTTTTTCTTTCTTGATTTCCACGTGCTGTCTACCTCTGCTTCAGGCTATTTACTGAGCTGTTTTGTCTAATGCTTAGGAACCATGGTGATTAGTGCTGGGTAAATACCAAATGTTGTTATGGCAATCACTGGACACTTAATCTGAACCTGTCTATTCAGTCATCAAAAATTAATGAGCCATTGACTACCAGGGGCTGAGGAAAGGGAGGAGTGGGGAGTGACTGCCTATGGGTTCTTAGTTCTTTCCCAGGGAATCAAAAATTCTGGAATTCAATACTAATATGGTCAAATTTATGGCTATCATAAAATCACTACACTGTGCACTTTAGAAAGGCAAACTTCATGGTATATTAATCATATCTTAATTTTTTAAACTTGCAAGTATTTTAAGGGGGCTGGAGAGATTGCTCAGTGGTTAGGAGCACTGGCTGCTCTTGCAGAGGACCCAGGTTCGATTTCCAGCACCCACATGGCAGCTAACAACCAGTTCAGGGGAATCCAATGCCCTCTTCTGACCTCTGCAGGCATTGCACAATGTGGGTACACTTACATACATTTGGGCAATACACTCATACACATTAAAAAAGTCAGACATTGCTTTAATTCCAGCACTTGGGAGGTAGAGGCACATGGATCTCTGTGAGTTCAAGGCTAGCCTGATGTACATAGTGAGTTCTAGGCCAGTTAGGGCTACACAATGAGACCCTGCCTCAAAAAAAAAAGTCAACAATTAAGAAATGCTGACAAGAATACAGAAAAACTGTACCTCTCACACATTTACAGTAGAAATATTAACTGGTGTAGCTATACTGGAAAACAATTCAGCAGATCTTCAAAAGTTAAATATAAAATTACCTAGGCTACACCAATTCAATGTCCATTGATAAATAACAGAATTGAAAACATGATGTCCACACAAGTGTTTATAGAAGCATTACTCAAAACAGCCAAAAAGCACAAAAAAAAAACATGCCCAACATCTGAAAAATATATAAATGAGAAATGTGGTACATCCATACAATGGAGTATTATTTGATCCTAAAAAGAAATGGAGTCCCAATACATTTTATAATATATGTGAACCATGAAAACATGTTACAAGAAAGAAGCCTGTCAAATAAAAGCCTGTTTACTGTATGATTGCATTGATACAAGTGCCCAGAGAGGGCAAATCTATAGAGAAAGATAGTAATAGCCTCCAAGTAGGCTAGCTCAAAGAAATGATTGCTAACAGATATGGGGTTTATTGGTGTTGCAGGGTTTTTTTTGAGGTACTGTCTAGCTGACCTGGAACTCACTATGTAGCCCAGGTTGGCAACTCTTGTGCTTCTACCTCCCAAATGCTGGTTTACAGGCATGAGCTACCATGCCCAGTGGGGTTTCTGTCCTTGAACGTGTAATATCAGTCTAGAGAGGCAGAGTCAAGGTCCCCTGAATGAAAAGTTCACATACATATGGCATATAGCATGTTTACCATTAGATCTTTTAAGAAAAATGCATCCCTTGACAAAAATCATATATTTTAAGTCAACTTAGAAAAGACAAAGGAATATTAACAGTCAAATTATGAGTTACTTTTACTGGAGGCCAAATTATGTTACATTAAAAAGCCATCAAATTCCTTATTAAATAATATTTGCAAAAATTGTAATATTTTTCTTGCATGTACATGCTTGGTGTACATGAGTGTATGAATGTTTGCATGTGTGCATGTGCATGTAGAGGTTGATAGGCCAGGGGTTGATGTCAAGTCTCTTCCTCAACCACACTTCACTTTATTTTCTGGGGCAGGGTGATTCATTGAACCTGGAGTTTGCCAATTCGCCAGTCTAGCTGGCCAGCTGGCCCTAAGGATCCCTTCTCTGCCTAAGAAACATGGGGGTTACATGTAGGCCACCATGCCAACCCCACTTTTTTTTAATAAATATTTTATTTTTATTT
>NW_008352270.1:317523-342099 GCF_000622305.1 Nannospalax galili
TGCCACGGAGGTCAGAAGAGGGCTTCAGATTCCCCTGGAACTGGAGTTAAGGATGGTTCATAGCCGCCATGTGGGTGCTGGGAATCGAACCCAGGTCCTCTGCAAGAGCAGTCAGTGCTCTTAACCGCTGAGCCATCTCTCCAGCCCCTGCCAGCCCCACTTTTATGTGAGTCCTGAAGACTTGAACTCTGGTCCTCATGTTTGCAGAACAAGCAGTTTATCCACTTTCCAGTCCCAGAAAGCTTTAGATTTTACTCCAGATGAAAACCAAGATATAGAGTAACAAACTACATTTCTATCCAATCACAGTGGAAGAAAGAAGAGAGGAGGAGACTTCTGCTTCATTCATTAGAGCCTCTTGCAAACACTGCTGGCTCGGGTAAAGTGTGCTTCAATAAGTAATTCCAGCCAATACCACCCACAACTCTCCATGTCAGCATGTTTCTGACCAAGAAAACCAGAGGCTTTTCCCATGAGTGCCTGGTGATTCAGGCACAAAAGTCTATAGCACTAAATATTACCCAACAAACTATATACAAAAGTCTATAGCTCTAAATCTTACCAAAAAACTATACACCAGGTAAGAAATATCCTGAATTACTTGGTAACCAACAGTTATTAAAACAAGATGCCTTATTCAACTCTGATGTAACGCACATATTGACGAAGGTTCATGTACATTATTTACCTAGAGAGATGGAAAGATTCTAAGACGTTTGGTTAGAAACCAAAGCCATGGTGATGGTAAAAGAAAAATTTTTTTATTATTATTATTTGGTATTTTAATGTGGGTGCTGGGAATTGAACCCAGGTCTTCTGCAAGAGCAGCCAGCACTCTTAACCACTGAGTCATCTCTCCAGCCCTAGTAAAAGGAATTTTTAAGCATAGCAGAAGATGGTACGATGTATAAAGGAAGGAGACTATATATTTTTAGTTTTTATGTGTATGAGTGTATTGCCTGTATGTGTATGAGAGCACCCATGCAATGCTGTGGAAGTCAGAAGAGACCTTCAGATTCCCCTGGAACTTGAGTTAAGGACGGTTTGTAGCCACCATGTGGATGCTGGGAATCGAACCTGGGTCCTCTGCAAGAGCAGTCAGTGCTCTTAACTGCTAAGCCATCTCTCCAACCCCGAGACTATATATATTTTAAAGCACCTAGCATGAAAACACATGTAAAGAATGTCAATTCGAGCACTGTGTGTTTTAGTAAATGACTGGCAACAGCCACAAGGAAGTCATTAGATACATTATAATTCACCTATAGAATTGCACACCAAGGAGATGAATCCCAAGCAGGGTGAATCACAGTGGGATCTCTAAGTGCTACTGCTGAACTACATTACAAGAGGAAAAGCAAGATGCCAAGATTCTGAACACAGTATGGGTGGAAAGCTTTACTTTTTATTAGCGGATATTGAAATTAATTTGAAGTACCTGGAAGTATGTTCTTAGCAGTGCCTTTTTTGGCTCTTGCACTTCTTTTTTCAGGTAGTTTTTTGTCCTTTCCCAAGAAGGGCTGATCATCTCTGGGGATGTCACATGGAGTGTCTTCTGCATTCTCGCTGGCAGCAGCCTCCCAGCCAGGCAGACAGCCTTCGTTGTTGTTGAGACTGTCCTGCTCTAACACTTCGGGCTTCCCCATTGCGCTGTTGCTGTCAGTCAGAGGCTCAGGCCCATCCCCATCAAGCTGATTTTCATTCTCATCTGAGACAGAAGGCAAGCCTGTTACTCTCCTTTCCACACTGTCACCCAGCTGACATCCATCCTGTGGTTCTATCTGCAGACCATATGTAGGAGTGTCGCTGTCATCCATTAGCGCATCCTTTGTTGAACTGTTTAAAGTTTCATTAAAGTCCTTCCATGTCTACAAAGACAAAAAGAACAAAAGCTACTTCATTTTCTAACCTCTGGGGATGCAAGGTGATCTACAGTTCCCAACTTCTTTTCATTTCACTGACATCAGGGAAGAGAAGGAGAGGAACGACTGTCATTCTTAATGCCCTTTCTCCACCTGCACCCCAACCCAAGTTTCACACTCTTGCTTCAGTACAATGGTTCTCAAAGTCCACAGGCCTGGGGAGGGTGCCCCACTAAAACAGAATCTAAGGACTGTACACTGATGTTTCTCTGAGTTCTCTGGGTGAGTCTAAATGTACATCAGGTTGGGACTGACTTAAGGAAAGGAATGATTGAGTGTGCAGTTGTCTACTGAAACCCATCACTCCCGATATCCCTGGACACTCATCAGAAAAGTGAAAGCTAGCTGTGGAAGCGTTTCTGTAAGCAATAGCAATGTTTGTAAATGAAAACATGTACAGCTACACTATTTTCTTTTCTAGAAAAGTACATGGAAAAATTCAAGTAGCATGGCTGGGTGTGGTGACCCACGCCTTTAATCCCAGCACTTGGGAGGCAGAAGCACGTGAATCTTTGTGAGTTCTGGTTCAGGGCCAGCCTGGTCTACATAGTGAGTTCCAGGATAGTTGGGGCTACAGGGAGACCCTGTCTCAAAAAGACAAAAAGAAAAAAAATTCAAGTAGCATATAGTTACACCTTAGTCTCATTACACTTTTTTTTTTAATGTGAATGCATGTATTGCCTACATGTAGGTAAGTGCATTCATGTTGTGCAATGCCCGTAGAGATCAGAAGAGGCTGTCGGATCCCCTGGGACAGTTGTTAGCTGCCATGTGGGTGCTGGGATTTGAACCCGGGTCTTCTGCAAGAACAGTCAGTGTTCTTAACCGCTGAGCCATCTCTTCAGCTCCTCACTACACTTTTTAGTTCATAAAAATAAGCATTGAGTCGTAACTAAGAATTGTCAGTAAAATAATTTTAAACAATCACACTTTAAAAAGAGAAGCTATTTAGCATGGAGCTCTAAGAATACTGCTAGCACTTTAAATATCTATGTGAGTGCCTGAGTCCCAGGTACAGTGGCTGCTGAGGCAAGAGAGCTGCTGAGCCTAGGGGTCAGTCTGAGGTCAACCTGAACATGAGAGTTTTCTAAAACCAAAAACCAAACAGACCTGTAAAAGACTGTAGTCCTTTATCAGTCATCTTTAACCCTGTCATCCAAAACTATGGTATATTTTAAAGAAAAGTTTGTCAGCCATATTTTTTGTTTGCCTAGCATTTTTTTTGAGTCTGAATCAAATATTCCAGTAATTCTGAAAAAAAAAAATTGGTGATAAGATTTTTTAAAAAAAATTTTTTAAGTCTGGAGAGTTGGCTCAGTAGTTAAGAGCACTAGTTGCTCTTGCAGAGGACCCAGGTTCGATTCCCAGCACCCACATGGTGGCTAACAACCATCTGTAACTTCAGTTCCAGGGGATTCAATGCCCTCTTCTGACCTCAGCAGGCATTGCACGACATAGGTGCATTTACACACATGCAGGCAATATACTCATATACATAAAATAAAAATAAAATATTAAAAACATCTTTACATAAGTAGAAATTCTTATTCTTTTTAATTTTTTAATTAATTTTTTAAATTTTATGTGTATGAGTGTTTTGCCTACATATAAGTGCGCCCATGTCATGCAATGCCCGTGGAGGTCCAAAGAGGGTGTCAGATCCCCTAGAACTGGAGTTAAGAATGGTTGCTAGCTGCCATGTGGGTGCTGGGAACTGAACCCTGGTTCCAAGGCCAGTGCCCTTGACCACTGAGCCATCTCTCCACCCCTGAAATTCTTATTCTTAAAGTGTTTAAATAAAGTACTATTCTTATAAAAATACATAAACAAGGGCTAGGAATGTAGCTCAGTTGATAGAGTGCTTGCCTAGCACTCAGGACACCCTGGGTTTGATTCCCAGCACCATACAAATTGGGTGTGGTAGCCTATGTCTGTCATCTTAGGGTGGTGTCAACAGAAGAATCAGAAATTCAAGGTGATTGCCAGCTACATAGCAAGTTGAAGCCAGAACGGGATATACAAGATCCTATCTAATAACAAGGAGGAGAGAAAGAACATACATATATATGTACACATCACATACATATGTCAAAAGTCTATATTAATCCTATACTAATGTATCATATATTTTCAACATATTTTGCAAGTGAGATACATTATTTCATACATAAAAGTATTCTCAACAAACATAAAAATATCTCAACCTGGCTGGTATCATTTTCCTTAAGATATGCACTGCAAATCTCTACTGAATCAATTTCTACTTTAAACATCCTCAGCTGCTTTCTAATGTCGGTAATCAAGAGGCAGTCTAGCATGCTTACACTTTAAGTATAGGGTTTTATTTTCTACCTGCAAGAGACTCAAGTCACACATCGAGGGTAAGGTAGTGGAAATAGAAACAGCCTAGGGAGTGCAACAACCACCACTTGCTGAGCCTCCTTCACATACCCCGCATTGTGCTAAGCACTTCACATATCTGATCTGCAGTGTGTTTGAGATAATGAACATGTGGCTGGAGAAGTAAAATAACTAAGATCATATTCCTGGAAAGAAGTGGAACATGATCAAAACCATGTCTTCCTGGTCCCAAATCCTATGCAGTTCAATTATAATAGTGAACAAAGCCACACCTAGGTTCAAATTCTGTCCTTGACATTTAACAAGGTGTGTGGGCAATGTTAGACAAGTTACCTAGCAACTACAAACCTCAATTTCCTCATCTCTACAACTGCAGAACTCAAGAATACCTGCCTCAAAGGGCTGAGATTTTTGGTGGTACTAAGGACTGAACCTAGGATTTTGCTATGTAAATGTTTATTACTAAGATCCCAACCTTTTTCTTTACATTTATTTATGTATGTATTGTGTGTGTTATATGTGTATATATGTCTGTATGGGCGTATGTGTGCCACAGCGCAATATGTTGGGGTGAGAAGATAACTTGCAGGAGGCAGTTCTGTCCTTTCACCATGTGGGTCTGGTGACTGAACTCAGATCAAGCTTGGTAGTAAGTGCTTTTATTACCCACTGCCATCTTGTCACTCTGATCCACCAGCTTTTGTAAATTTTATTTGAAGACAGAATCTTACTAAGTAGCCCAAGTAGACCTCAAATCTTCTATGTAGCCTGGCTGGCCTTGTACTCATGACTCCCCTGCTTAGTCTTCTGAATGCTGGGATTATAGGCATGCTCCCATACTTGGCAAAGGGTCATTTTTGATGTTGAGGTAACAGTACAGGTAAAATAACATCCTCAGTGGAGTACTTGGCCCACATAGTAAATGCTCAATACCTGTTGCTTCCCAAGAAAACTCACAGTGGGTAAAGTGCTTGCTTTTCAACCATGAGAATATGAGTTTGATCCCCAGAACCCATATTTTAAAAGCCAGGTGTGGTAGCATGTTGTAATGCCAGTGCTGGGAGGCAGAGACAGGTGGATTCCTGCAGCTCACTGACCAGATGGCCCAGCATACTTGACAGGTTTCAGGCCACTGAGAAACCCTGTTCCAATGTCTCCATCAACCATCCACCCTAAGGCAGAGGACATGTGTCTAACGACCAAGTTCAAGTTTCCTGAAGGGCTTCTCTCTTCTAGAAAATGCTCCATCCACTGAATAAACTGTTTTCGGTGTGGCACTCCCTCTCCTGCTGAGAACCCTTCTGGGTGGTCTTGGGGCAAGTACAGATGATCCAAAAGAAGTAGCCATGCCCAGTAAAATATTCTTCTCTTAGGGCCTCAAGACATTTTGCCTCCAACTCTTTTGTGATGATGTAATTAGTTTAACTCTCAAAAGGAAAGTTATAAGCTTCTTTATAACATCTGGTCTCTTGCTCTTTCCAGAGTGTCATCTATTTTTTGCAAGGCAGCTAACAGTGCATCAAGGCCTGGCTCCAAAGTCACTTATCCCAGTTTGTCTACCCTAATTTCTCAATCCCAGAGGCTTCCACTCAAGCACCCACTGAGGCACTGTCAGTCACAGGGTCCTTCCCAAGTGCTGATCTGCACCACTTTTGCACGTGTAACTAGAGTCGAGCCTCTTGACTGCTCACAATCTGCTCAGTCTTACTTTTCACAGTGGCCTGGGCTCCTATGATTATTAGACACACGAGGAGTACGTTTTCTACTGTTTCCTTCTGAAAAGGAGAGTCAGACATGGACTCCCACCTGCAGCCTGACCTATTCTGAGAGGCAATGGTACTATCACACAGTACTTGGAGCCTGTCTGCATCCTTAACTCTTTTCAAATAGAATAATTTGAGCATAGAACAAACCTTTTTTTTTTTTTTTTTTTCTTTTTTAGAAAGAGGCCCCCTGTAGCCCCAGCTGTCCTGGAACTCACTATGTAGACCAAGCTGGCCTTGAACTCACAAAGATCTGCCTGCCTCTGCCTCCCAGTGCTGGGATTAAAGGTATGTGCCACCACACCCGGTATGAACAAACTTTTTGATGGGATTCTTGTAATCATTAGTACTCTACGAAAGTCAGTGTTGTAGAAAGTCAGTGTTGTAGAAAGTCAGTGTTGTAGAAAGTCAGTGTTGTAGAAAGTCAGTGTTGTATGTGCCTCTTTTTCCACCAGCACTGGGAAGAGGAATAAGGAGGCCCAGTCAGGAAACTATAGTGCAAAACCTGTGCCAACACTGCATGGGGCCCTGGGGGATTCTTAGCACACTTGTCAGTGTGCAAATGTACTTGTTCTATCTAAAGAATACAATTACTCTGTCAAGAGTCCCTGTGTCTAGACCAGTTCTCTCAAAAAGCACCAGAGATACTGAATCACTGCTACAACAGGGGCTCAAACATATTTTGCCTTTTAAAAGCATGACACCGAGTGCTACACAAGTTCCCAGACTCTTGTGGCAAAATAGCATTCCAAATATGAACACAGTAGTCTTCTGGCAGATGACTCCCCAGCAAAAGAACTTCAAACAAATATATTCAAGGAAGGCGTAATACAAAACATGCAAACCCATAAAACTTTGAGAAAGAAATATTAAACAAATACTCAAACTAAAAAAAGAAATTTATATTTTATCAAAAGCATAATTTTGTTTGTTTTTGTGCTGGTCTCACTATATAGACCAGGCTAGCCTCAAACTCAGAGTCAAAAGCATAATCTTAATCCCACATCAAATTTTATTTTATATTTCTTACACTTTTAATAGATGGGATAGCAAACATGGGTGTTACTACAGTGAAAAATAGAACTTACAGGAATAGTTAAGTACATGCCACTTAGTGATTATTTTATAGAAACACTTTTGGAGATCATAAGTGCCACTTTTCTGTAATTCATTTGATCAGATCAAAATATTATATACTTAATATACAATATTATACTTTTACTTTTAGACACCACAATTCTTAAGAATAAAGACCGACTCCAAACTTTGAATTTGTCAGTTT
The DNA here is from genome assembly GCF_000622305.1 of Nannospalax galili. Taxonomy (NCBI): domain Eukaryota; kingdom Metazoa; phylum Chordata; class Mammalia; order Rodentia; family Spalacidae; genus Nannospalax; species Nannospalax galili. Next base: position 324,852 of record NW_008352270.1, read on the forward strand.
ATAATCAAGTCAAAATTTAGAGATAGAGGCTAGAAAGATGACTCAACAATTAAGAGCACTGGCTGTTCTTGCAGAGGACCTGGGTTCGATTCCCAACACCCACATAGTGGCTACGAACCGTTCTTAACTCCAGTTCCAGGGGAATCCAATGCCCTCTTCTGACCTCCGCAGGTATCTCATGACAAGGATGCACTTACACACATGCAGGCAAAACACTCATACATAAAAAATAAAAATAATAAATATATTTTTTTAAAAAGAGGACTAGCTGCTCTTCTAGGGGACCTGGGTTCAGTTCCCAGCACTCACATGACAGCTAACAACAGTCCATAACTCCAGCTCCAGCAGATTCAGTGCCCTCTTCTGGCCTCCATGGATTTTGCATGACACAGGTGCACTTACATACATGCAAGCAAAACACTCATACACATAAGTTTTTTAAAAATTAGAGATAAGGGGCTGGAGAGATGCTTCAGTGGTTAAGAACACTGGTTGTTCCTGCAGAAGACCTGGGTTCAAATCCCAGCACCCACATGGCAGCTAACAACTGTCCATAACTCCAATTCCAGGACATCCAACAGCCTCTTCGGTCCTCTGTGGGCATTGCACGACATGGGTGCACTTACCTACATGCAGGCAATACATGCACACACATAAAATAAGAATAATAACTAAAATATTTAAAAAATTAGAGATAAACACTTTAATTTTAAAAATTAGAGGTAAAAAGTCTGGCATGGTGGAACATGCCTTTAATCCCAGCACTTGGGAGGCAGAGACAGGTGGATCTCTGTGAGTTTGAGGTCAGTCTGGTCTACATAGTGAGTTCCAGACCAGCTAGACCTACAGGAAAAAAAAAAAAGCAGTAAATACCAAAAAAGTATTCTATTATCCCTGAGTTCAGATCTATCTATTCCTAACCAATTCAAAACTAAGGAAGAAAGCCATTACATCCAAGTTATTCTGTTATGGCCATTCCCACCCCACATTTACTTTACCACCTTACTACACACACTCCAACACTACCTGTATCTTACTGGCAAACCTAGTTTTCTTTGATTAATGCCGTAACTTTTTAGGTAAATATACCTAAAGATATACCTAAAGGAAATACTTGGAAGATGGCAACCAAAGAATGCCTCAAAGGAATGACTTTCAAAAATCCTGTGACCTACAACAGGAGCTTCATTTTTTATCAGAGATCCTGTCCATATAAAATGTACACCTGTATGTAACTAAAACCATGGTCTCCCCAAACCTGACACATGTGGAGTACTCTGGTGTGTTCTTTGCAGTCAATTAAGTGCTGACTATAGCACAACCCTAGAAGTGAGCTTCCAGGAATGAGTAACATCTCACCTGAGGACCAATGGACAACCAGAAGACTGCAACTATCTCCAAAATTTTTTCTAAAAAGAATGGAGAACGTACAAAACTCAGATACAAACTTCTCGTAAAATGCAGTTCGAATACCCTTATTTATGGCTGGTAGTAGTGTAAACTGGTACAGCCACTACGGAAATCAGTATAGAGGGTTCTCTAAAAACTAAAATTAAGTCAATGATGGCACACGCCTGCAGTCCCAGCACTTGGTAGAAACAGAAGGATCTGAAGTTCAGGCCATCCTCAGCTACATAGCAAGTTTGAGGACAGTTTGGGCTACATGAGACCCTGCCTCAAAACACACACACACACACACACACACACACACACCTAAAAATAGAAGTACCAAAGGACCTAGCTATACCACTCCTAGGTAGAAACTCCAAGTTCTACCGCAGAGATATTTTGCATATCCATATACACTGCTGCCCTACACACAATAATTAAGAAATGGAACCAGTCTGCCTTTCCATCAAGAGATGAATAAAGAGACTGTGGTACAAATACACAATGGAATTTTTCAGTTGTAAAGAAAAATGAAATCATGACATTTGTAGAAAAATGGATGGAACTAGAAATTATGTTAAGTGAAATAAACCCAGCTCAAGGACAAATAGCACATATTTTCTCCCATACAGAGATCCTAGATTATGTGTGTGTGTGTGTGTGTGTGTGTGTGTGCGCGCGCGCACATGTGTATGAAGGCCAGAGATCAACATGGGGTGTTTTCCTCAATTACTTTCCACTTTGTTTTTTCTTTTGTTTGACAGGATCTCCCTGTAGCCATAGCTGGCCTGTAGCCTATGTAGACAAGACTGTGTTCCAATGCACAGAGATCTGCCTGCCTCTACTTCTGGAATGCAGGAATTCAAGGCATGCACCATCATGCCTTACCCTTCACTTAATTACTTTTCAGACTGAACCTGAAGCTCATCAGTTTGGCTAGACTGGCTGGCCAGCAAGCCCCAGGGAATCCACTTGTCTCTGTCTCTCCGAAACTGGGATTACCGGCATGTGTGCCATGCTCAGTTTCTTATCTGGGTTCTGAGAATCTGAATTCAGGTCCTCATGTTTGCAAGCTGTTTACCAACTCAGGCCATCTCCCTAGCCCCAAGTTTAATAAAATTAGAAAGAGGTCCGTGAGAGGGCAAAAAGGGATCTTAAGGTATATATCTGGGGAAGGAATAAGAGAGTACATATGACATGAAATCAAAAGAGGAGTTATTGGCAGAAGGGGACAATGGAGGAGATGTGAGATACAGGGGATGGGAGTGGAAGAGGAAATGTTTGAAAATGTCATAATCAAATTTACTACCTAGCATACTAATTTTTTTAATGAATAAAAGAAAAGGAGAAAAGAGGGCTGGAGAAATGGCTCAGTGGCCGAGAGCCTCAGTGTTCCTTAGCTGACAACTTCAGCCATACCAGTAACCACACACGGCTAATGAGGAAATGAACTGTGATTCATACAGTTTGATCACTGGCTCATTGAATGTTGCCTGTAGGTATACAGGTATAAACAATGACAAAATCAAAGAACAATACTGACTATTTAATCAGCAAGAAATCAGTAATTGGATTATATCTAGTGAGTTAGGTGGTAAATGTGAAGTGGTATGAGTGACTATAAAAGACAGGAACTGAAAAATTCATTTTATATAATAAAAATGGAATCAATTCAGTAATTGAAAACCTTAAGTACATGTGGAACACCCTGTGTATTCAACCTTTTATATCTGTAAATTTTATAGAATCAAAATACAGATAAAACACTGGGCATGGTAACATACGCCTATAATCCTACCACTTGGGAAATAGAGGCAGGAGTAAAGAGTTTGAGGCCAGCCTGGGTTACATAAGTACTGGAGACCAGACTCTGTCTCAAATATAACAAGGGTCATTGAGAAGGCTCAGGGGGTTGTCAAGCCTAACGACCAGCATTCCATCCTCAGGACCTACATGGTGGAAGACTGGAACCAACTCCCGCAGGTTGTCCTTTGACCTCCACACATATGTTACAGCATGCACATGCCCAAACATACACATAAATAATAAATGCAAAATAAAATCTTACTAGCTGAGTATGGTAGCAAACCCAGTATGTACTGCAAACCCAGTATTCAGGAGGCTGAGGCACAAGGAGTGTTTTGAGTTTGAAACCAGCCTGGGCTATACATACCCAGTACTAAGCTAGCCAGAGCTAAACAATAAGACCCTGTGTTGTATGTCCCCCAACCCACCCCCAACATATAAACCAAAAAGGGAGCAGGGCTTACAGTATAGTATCTAGGATCAAAATCACATATACAGCTTGTGCTGTACTTCCATTGGTCCATGTTGCTCTCTGTGACACTGCCTTAACAGCCACAGGAGCCAGTCCTGGGTCACTGTGACTCACTGCATTGACTCACTACTTGCCAATTCTTTCTTGCTAATACAAGTTATGCTACAGGTATTTCCTGGCATAGACGTAATTAGTATAACTTGACAATGTAAATATTTACTGATAGAAACAGATACTGTATGCTTTTAAACCTAGTTTCTACTACTTTGTTTATTTTCAGAATGTCAAACTTGGGAATATACTGCCCCCCCCTTTTGTTACTTCCACATACTCAAAAATCAACATTATGGGCACATCATAAACACTGAGTAGCAATTATAAACGAGAAGACAACCTATCAGCAATCTTTCTAAATACTTAGATTTCCACATAATACTATATTATAAGAGTAAATCAGGGCTGTAGGTGTGGTTCAGTATTAACAGTGTATACTACAGGCCCTAGGTTCTGTTAGTAGCACCTCAAAAAAAGGTGTGGGGGAATCAGATGGAGCTTTAATAAAACAAGGCTATAAGAAGAGAAAATATGATGTAAGGTAAGCAAGAAGGATAAAAGCAAGATAAAGAATATAACAAAACTATAAGGCTATAAAAGGAAAAACAAGAAAATGAAATGTGAAAGTAATAATTCTAAGGGAGAAAACATTCACAGATTTTCATTTATGCAGGGAATGCACTCCTAAAAATAAGATATAAACTGGTGATGTGATTTGGATGCTCCAAACAACCTTGAGGCGGATAGGATAGAAGGAAACACAACCTGTTTCATTGTCCACTGCCCACTCTTTCATCATGGGGCTCTGTTCAAGATGGTGAATGTATGTATACACACACACACACACACACACACACACACACACACACACACACACAGTGTCTCTGGGTCCAAAAGCCATCCCATAAATAGCAACGACAATCCAAAGGCCTCCCCTCAGGTGCATTTCAGTATGTGAAGATAGATCTGCTCCCATTTGTCTCTTTTTTTCATATACAAACACTAGCTTCATATAAGAAACAAGACAGAGGCTGGGTGTGGTAGTGCACACCTTTAATCCCAGGCAGAGGCAGGTGGATCTCTGTGAGTTTGAGGCCAGCCTGGTCTACATACTGAGTTCCAGGCCAGCTGGGGCTGCAGGGAGACCCTGTCTCAAAAAGACCAAAAATAAAAAAAAATACTACTGAATACTTTCATGGAGACTATTTTAATTTCTTTCTTTTGTTTTGACAGGGCCTCATTTTACAATATAACCCAGGATGGCTCAAACTCCTGGGATCAAGTGATCCTCCTGCCTCAGCTTCTCTAGTAACTAAGACTACAAGTATATGCTTATTGAACCTGGCTAATTTACCGTTGGGGATGGTTGGCACTGGATATAGAACTCAGGGCTTTGTTCATGCTAAGCACATGTTTATACCCCTGGCCCCTATCTTACTAATTTTTAAACTCCAAGCATTTAGCTATACAACTAGATATAAAGCAATGTATCTCTAGTTATTAAACATATACAACATGGTTGTACTTTGTTTAAAAATATTAATTCTTGGGCTGGTGAGATAACTCAGTGGGTAAAGGCACTTGCTTTGCAAGCCTGGTAACCTGAATTCTATCCCTGAAACCCATGTAAAGGTAGGAGAGAACCAACTCCACAAAGTTGTCCTCTGACCTCCACGTGTGCACACATACACATGCATAACCACACACATCAAACATACACACACATATACATATATATATATAACTTAAAAAAAGCAAATAATTTATTGTAGCCTTCTTTTAGTACTCACAGAAGTCATAAGATGTAGTTCTGAATTTAGGGCCTGCCATACAGAGGGGTGCCTTAGGCTTTCCAGTGGGACCTGACTCCCCATTGTCTGTATCTGTCCTTATCTTGAGAAATGATGATACAATGTTTGTCCTCTGAAGAACATGAGGCTCCTGCCCTAAACCCAGGATTGTCTGCTGTAACCTGGCTGCCTGCCAGGTACTTAAATACTCTTCAGTAGAAAAAAAAAATCCAACAACCAACCAAGTTATTTCCACAAGTTTTGCCTTTAATGTCCAGTATATAATCTAATACAATCATGCATGGAAGACATGTTTTGATTAAAAAAAAAAAAAAACCAATAGGAAACACAGGTAAGAGAAGCAGACTCACGGTGGGTGCATGTCCTGGAGAAATGGGGTGGTCTGCTGGGAAAACCTTGGGAAGTACTCAGAAGGAATAACATAGCCAGTGTGGGAAGCTGAACAGTAAGGGCTATTGTGACCAGTCTTCTAAAATTAGTTCTGCCATAAATCCAGTGTCCATTTTTATTGTAATATACACTGTCCTCAAATCAATCTCACAGTGCAACTAAACTACAAAAAAGGTAGCTAAACAAATTTTCATCCTAACCTTCTACAGAAGTACACAGTATCAACAGGAATGCTGGAATTTCCCATGACAACAGAGAAAGATATCTTCAGTCTGGCTTAACACCAACTTTCATTTGTACTTTATTCCAAAAACCTGTCATTCTTCCCTCTTCTGTATGTCGATGATTGAATGCCATTTCTAAAATCCTTGACTATGGTTTATTTCATCTTTTAAAATGGGTGGGGTGAGGATGCAGTGCAGTGTTAAAGCACATGTTTACCCTGTCTACGGCCTGCGTTTCTTAGATCTCGAGTACAGCCCTCACCCAAAAAAGTTGTTTGTACTTTTTAATCTGTCAGATCTCACTAAACATTATTCACCAATCTTTTATGGTTTTTCATTGTCTAGAGACACGTTAATTCTAAAATGCCACTTTTTGTTGATACCAATTTCAAACTTCATCTTATTTCTTAGGAATTCAGGATTTTTTCCTAACACAGATGCAACATTAGGTTCTTGAACCTATGGAAGACCAACAAATAAAAAGACTTCAAAAACAGAAGCTCTAATGAGCACTGACCTTATCTCTTCAGTCTAAGATCCCTCCTAAATGTACTTATCTACTGAGGTCATTTGTCTTTTACTGCTTCCAGCTTAAAACAAGGACCTCTTTTTAGTTGACTGGGTAAGAGAGTTACAAGTACTTCTTATCTACTTTGACATCCAATTGTCTGTCTTTCCTTATCTTGAAAAAAACACTGATACAATGTTGGCCTTAGAATGGGAACATCATGCTCCTGCCCTAAATCCAGAGTGCCTGTTTTGAACTGGGAACACAATACAGGTGCTCCTTTGTTACACCTAGTGCTCTTTGTAACCAAAAGCTCACTTTTGGCCAGCATTAAAGGTTTAATATGAGGACACAAACAAAACAAAGCAAATCTCTGTATGGATGCTGAACTTTGACCTCAAAAGTTGAGTGCTTTGACTGAGTCCCCAGATGTTAATGTAATCAACTGCAACTGTTGACTATGAACAAGATGCGTTTACTCATTTTCCTGCCTCAGCCTCTCAAGTGCAGGGGTTTCAGGTATGCTTCCCTCGTTTGTGGCATAAACCCAGTTCTTAAAATTGCATTCTTGGGGCTGGAGAGATGGCTCAGCAGTTAAGAGCACTGACTGCTCTTGCAGAGGACCTGGGTTCAATTCCCAGCACCCACATGGTGACTGAAAACCGTCCTTAACTCCAATTCCAGGGGAATCCGAAGCCCTCTTCTGACCTCCGAGGCATTGCATGACATAGGTGCACTCACTTACATGCAGGCTATACACTCATACACATAAAAATTAAAAATAATAAAATATTTTTTTAAAATTGCATTCTTACAAAATGTTAAGAAGCCATCGAAGTTTCTAAACACTTCAATTTTTTTAAATTTTTGCTGAGCTTGGGAATAGAACCCAGGGCCTCATAGTGCGAGGTAAGCAATTATGATGGTTATTTCTAAGTGTCAACTTGACACAAGGAAGAGTCTCAATGAGGGTTTGTCTCATTAGGTTGGCCTGTTGGGGTAATGACTTGACTGTCTTAACTGATATGGAAAGACCCACCCTAAAAGTGGGTGGCACCATCTCTTGGATGGCTGGGACTGTATCAGAGTAGAGAAATCACACTGAGCACAGGCACACATGCAGTCGCTCTCTCTGCTCTTACTGGGGATGTGACTAGCTGCTTCACACTCCTGCCTTGACCTCCCTGCAGTGATAGGCCAGCAACTGGAATTGGGAACCAAACAACCTTCCTTCTCTTAAGTTGCTTTTTTCTCAGGGTATTTCATCAAAGCAACAGAAAGGAATGTGCACACATCCCCATGTATACATCATACACCATAGTAATAACACATTTTTAAAATTATTTTTATTTTTATTTTATATGTATTAATGTAGTGCCCACATGTGTAAGTGCACCCCTGTCAAGCAGTGCTCACAGAGGTCAGAAGAGGGCGTCAGAGACCCTGGAACTGGAGTTACAGGTGGTTGTTAAGCACCATATGGGTGCTGGGATTCAAACCTGGGTCTTCTGTAAGAACAGACGATGCTCTTAACCACTGAGTCATCTCTCCATCCCCCAAAAGAATATTTTTTTTAAAAAAAATCAGGGGTTGGAGAAATAGCTCAGTGGTTAAGAGCACTGACTGAGGACTTGGGTTCAGCTCCCAGCACCCACATGGTAGCTAACAACTATCTTTAACTCCAGTTCCAGGGGATTCAACACCCTTTTCTGTCCTCTGCAGGCATTGCATGACACAGGTACACTTACATACATGCAGACAAAACACTCAGACTCTTTTAACATTTAAAAAAAAAAAAAATAAGCTGGGCATGGTGGCGCACGCCTTTAATCCCAGCACTTGGGAGGCAGAGGCAGGCGGATCTTAGGGAGGTTGAGGCCAGCCTGGTCTACATAGTGAGTTCCAGGACAGCTGGGGCTACAAGGAGACCCTGTCTCAAAAAAAAAAAAAGACAAAAAAAATTTAAAAAAGGAAATCATAGATAAAAACAGGCAATTGGCAATATATCTCATTTAAATTTACAAGTTCAGTAGATTATAATTTTTATTTATTATTTTTGTTGTATGAGTATTGCTTACATGTATGTAAGTGCACCTGTGTCATGCAATGCCCACAGAGGTCAGAAGAGGGAGAGCGTCGAATCCTCTGAAACTGGAGGTACAGAAGGCTGTTAGCCACCATGTGGGTGCTGGGATTCAAACCAGGGTACTCTACAAGAGCAACCAGTGCCCTTAACCACTGAGCTATCTCTCCAAACTCTATAATCATTTTTAAGAATGTAACTCTTGTCGGGCATGGTGGTGCATGCCTTTAGTCCCAGCACTTGAGAGGCAGAGGCAGGTGGATCTCTGTGAGTTCGAGGCCAGCCTGGTCTACATAGTGAGTTCCAGGACAGCTGGGACTACAAGGAGACCCTGTCTCAAAAAGACCAAAAAAAAAAAAAAAAAAAAAAAAATGGAATGTAACTCTCAGCCTGGCATGGTGGTAATACATGCCTGTAATCCCAGCATTTGGGAGGCGGAGCTGGGTAGCTCTCTTTGAGTCCAAGGTTACCTGGTCTGTGTAACAAGTTCCAATTCAGTCAGGGCTACACAGTGAGAATCGAGGAGGGGGATAAAAATAAACAAACAAGTCCCAACATTCAGAGATACCAGAAGTGGCATTCTGAAACAAGAAACTCAAACCAGAGCTAAGTCAACAGTGTGAAGCAGAGCTGACTTTGGAGTCGATCACTTCTCAGTTAATTACAGATGGCTTTGCTTGCCAGCTGGAAGATCCTGGTCCAATTAGTTCAAATCTATGAGCCTCTGTTTCTTTGTTCTAAGAATGAAATCAGATAACATATGAGGAATGGCTAAGGTAATCCACAAAGATAAATAGGAAACCTCGTAAACAGTCTTGGATGCCAGGGCACTGGTAAAATCCTTTGCTCCAATACAAAACTTAATGGCCTGACTGAAGATACGTCCTGTGCATAGTCTAGGTAGAAATTAGTTTTATTTACTCTGCTCAGAACTCCATACAATTTTCAGGTCCAAGTATTTACATTTCATCAACCTATAAAAACAATCAGTGATCATCTTCCTAAACAGTTCTCCTTCCATATCCCTATTAGATATGCCTTAGGTTTCTGTTAGGTTTTCTTACCCTAAAATCCATGCTACTTTTGTAATTTCCCTCTACATTTTGTGTTGAAATCTAGAACTTGATCTCAGCATATAACCTACCCAAATATAACCCAGTTAAGTTTTTCTTTAGCTGTGTAATTTGCTATTTAATCTAACCATCCAGCTCATTTCTATAAACATCTTTGAATTCTGGAGGTCATAAATAGTACCACATTTTTACTCAAATTTTTTGAATCCAGGACTTTACCATGCTAAACACACATTCTGGTACACAATTACATCCTAGCCCTGACAGTGCTATTTTAAATGTCTTTTTGGGGGGGGGTGAAGCAGGGTCTCCCTGTAAGCCCCAGCTGTCCTGGAACTCACTATGTAGACCAGGCTGGCCTTGAACACACAGAGCCCCGCCTGCCTCTGCCTCCCAAGTGCTGGGACTACAAGCGTGCACCACCACGCCCGGCTTAAAAGTCTTTTAATAGTATTATTTTCTATATTTTCATTATAAACTTTTAGTTTTGTTGAGGAAGGTTATACCTGAAGCCCCAGCTGGCTTGGAACTCACTATGTACAAGGCTGGCCTCAAACTTAAGAGATCTGCCTGCCTCTGCCTCCCATGTGCTGGGATTAAAGGTGTGCACCATCACACCCAGCCCTAAGATTTTTTTGATGTGTATGAGTATTTTCCTGTATGTATGAATGTGCTTGGTGCACAAGGACACTAGAGTAGTTACAGATAGTTGTGAATCCCTGATGTGGGTGCTGGGACCCAAACCTGGGTCCTCTGCCAGAGCAGCAAGTGCTCTTAATCACTGAGTCATCTCTCCAGCCACTCATTCTAAACTTTAAAAAATTATTTATTATTATTGTATATATGATGAATGTGTAGACACATGTGTGGAGGAAGTCAGAGAACAACTTTAGGGAGCTGAGTCTCTTAAAGATAAAAGGATTGAACGCAAGTCATCATGGCAAGTGCTCACCTGCTGAGTCATCTTGCTGGCCCTCATTCTAAACTTTTAATATTTAAAGTCAGAATATGGTTTTTTTTTAAGAGTATGTTTATTCCTAGGCTAGATATAATAACACATGATTCTAATCCCAGCACACAGGAGGCACAGGCAGGTGGATCTCAGTGAGTTCAGGGCTAGTCTGATCTATATAGTGAGTTCCAGGTTGGTCAGTTCTACACAGTTGAGATCCTGTCTCAAAAAACAAAAACAAAACAAATAAGCAAAGAATGTGCTTGCTTTTTCTGGTGTTGTTGTTGGCTTTTTAGTTTATTTGTTCTTTCATCCGGCCTCCCCACCTAAGCCTCTACTTCCACTTTCTCTGGGAGGTTGTAAAGTCAGGCTTTGTGTCACTTCTGCTGCACAGTTGGGTGGGATTTCCCTGCCAGAATGTGCTTATTTTTAAAGTTGCTTACTATGTAGTTTTTGGGTTTTGGGGGTGTGTGTGTTAAAGATTTATATATTTTCATTTTGTGTATGAGTGTTTGCCTGCATGTATGTAAGTGCACCATATGTGTGCCTGGTACCCACAGAGGTCAGAAAAGGGCATCAGATCCCCTAGAACTGGAGTTACAGACACAGTTGTGAACTGCCATGTGGATGCTGGGAACAGAACCCAGTTTCTTTGAAAGAGTAGCCAGCCAGTGTTCTTAACCTACTCTGCAGTTTTTTATTGTGAGTTCTTTAAAGTCTGTGGCTTTATCTGTGGGAATCTTGCATAGGCTGAATTAAGGCTTACTTCTTCGCAAGTACTTATGTTCTTGCAAGGCATCCCAGGTTAGGGTACTAGCCAGGGCTGCTTTTTATACTTCTTAGCTGAAGAAAAAAGCATTAATGTAAGTCCTAAACCTTAAACATAATAGAGCCATGGCTATAAATGCTCAAAGAAAACTGTCTTCCAAAGAGTGCAGAATCCTTAGGTTTTCTTTTTTTAAAGAGTAGAACTATTAGCCATGCCTGCGGGCACATGCTCTTAATCCCAGCACTGCAGAGGCAGAGGCAGGCAGATCTCTGTAAATTCAAGGCCAGCCTGTCTCAAAACAAAATAAAAATGAGTAGAAATATTAGATGGTCATCCCAGCCATGTTTATACTTTATTACAACATTAAAATGTGTTACTGACCATTTGTAAAGTCCTCAATTTAATAGTAATAGCAAGATGTTTGGTGTTCTGACAAATGTGCTTATTGCCATTATTTTAAAAATAGGGTTCCTCCTTGAGAAGAGCTTACTTATTAGCTAGTGGAGCATATAGGCAGAGTCTAGTGTACAGCAAGGCAAATAAACAGTCAAGGAAAAAGTCAACAGGGGTCTGAGCACAACAGGATAAATGTAAGTTTTGTTATGACATCAATTGTGACTTATGACTGCAGATACTAACTCTGAACTAAAACAAACAGATGTTATTCAGCAAAACATAAAATTCCAAAATATCTTAGGTTCAAATAGCGATGACTTTATGGAACTGGCTGCTTATTTAAATCTACAGTGAAGAGTAACCACAATAACAGTGTAAGAATAACACATTTACATGATGCTTATTCTGTACCACATGCAGAGTAACTCATTTATTCTAACAATCTTCCCAGGCAGCTGTTATTAACTGCGGCATGCTGTGGATGAGCAGGATGAGGCACTAACAGGTCAGGCAACTCCAGGTCAGGTGGTTCTCAGAATTAGGACTAAACCTGGCGGATGAGTTCTGCAGCCTGTGTCTCTGATAGAGCAGGCTCCATAAACAAAGCAGAATGTGAGTGACAAGTTGGGGGTGAAGAGTTCAGCCAAGTTAGGAGAAGCAGAAAGGGACAATGACAATATTAACCTTAGAAAAGACCAATCATAATGTGAGGCGATAGCACATGAACCATTTTCAGAGAATTAAATGAAACAGGCACTGTACTGGTACCCAGTGTATACTTGCTCAGTTTTGCCTCTTTATTGCTTTGGGGTTTAAGTGATTTCATGCATGTGGCCTATTATTATGTAACTTCAATGTAGGCATTTATGGCAAGAGGATATGTCTATTGCTTCTTTTCCTCACCACAACACAGCTCAGGGTACATAAAAGAGCTTAACACATGCCTGTCCAATTGAACTATAATACCAAAGCTTCATTTTCATGGCCTCTTACCTAAGGACACAGGTTTTTTTCAAAAAAATTTGTATTACAGCCAAAAAAAATTGTATTACACCCACCACACAGTGCATGGTGGCATACACCTGTAGTCCCAGCACTTGGAGTTCAAGACCAGCCTGGTCTATATAGCGAGCTCCAGGCCAGCTGGCCCTACAGGAAAACCCTGTTTCAAAAAAAGACCAAAAAAAAAAATTTTTTTTAGATTACTTAAAATAGTATTTAAATTTGCTTAACAAAACCATTAATATTATCTGTTAGGAAACAGAAATACACGAGAAACTTGAGAGTATTTTTGTCACTGAAAAATTAACTATGAAGCCGGGTGTGATGGCGCACGCCTTTAATCCCAGCACTCAGGAGGCAGAGGCAGGCGGATCTCTGTGAGTTCAAGGCCAGCCTGGTCTACATAGTGAGTTCCAGGACAGCTGGGGCTACAGGGAGACCCTGTCTCAAAAAATACCAAAAAAAAAAATTAACTATGAAATGGACAAGTCAGTAAATTCCCAACAGAGCAGTATGAATTTGTAAAAAAAAATAAAATATGTTGGGCATGGTGGCGCATGCCTTTAATCCCAGCACTTGGGAGGCAGAAGCAGGTGGATCTCTGTGAGCTCGAGGCCAGCCTGGTCTACATGGCAAGTTCCAGGACAGCTGGGGCTACAGGCAGACCCTGTCTCAAACAAACAAACAAACAAACAAACAAATAAATAAATAAATAAATAAAAAGTTAACAAGCTCACACTACGTTCTGATACTGCAATATGGGAAAATTCTGAGTTTATAATTACAAATGTTTATCTTGTGCTATGCAAATTAAAATAAGTTTACAAATTCAAGAAAAGGACAAATGAACTATTTTATTTTCTAAATTGGAGATGAGACAAATGGCATTGTCAAGTTTAGTTTAACCTAAGCTTTCCATTTGTTTCTTCACCTCCAGTTTTACTTGAAATGCTTACTTTGTCACATTTTCTGTGTTTTTTCCACCACATTAAAAACAAAAACAAAAAAAATAAAAAAATATGCCACATAATCCCATGCCCAGGAAAAAACAAAGTGAAATCTTTGAAACAAATAGAATAAAACTGGTTCCACACAGAATTATGAACACACTTAGTGAAATTAAGAAAACGTGCTGGACAGCTTCAGTTGTCAACTTGACACACCTGGCAGGAGGGAACCTCAACTGGGGAACCTCCTCCATTGGACTGGCCTGTGGCCATATCAGTGAGGTATTTTCTTGATTGTTTAGTAATGTGGGAGGGCCCAGCCCACTGTGGGCAGTGCCACCCCTGGGCAGGTTGTCCTGTATTATATAAGAAAGCAGGTTGAGCACTGGCCAGAGGAGCAAGCCAGTAGCAGCATTCTTCTGTGGTCTGTGCTCTAGGTTCCTGCTCTGAGTCCCTTCTCTTGATGATGGAGTCAAATAAACCCTTTCCTCCCAAAGGTGTTTTTGGTTGGAGTTTTTAATCACAACAATTGAAAGCAAACTAGAACAATGTTCTATTTTACTAATAGAATGCTCCTGAAATTTTAAAGGTCAACAACTTGTGTAAATAACTTGTGATACCAAGCGAGGATGAAACAGATTTGAAGAATGTGAACAACAGGCTTCAGGCAGTGGATGGGGAGATGATAGTGCCCTTACTACTGATTTCTGAAGGAACTTTATAATTTAGCTCAAAAACAAACCCAAGCCAAATGTGGTGGTGTATGTCGATAATCCCAGCAGTTGGGAGGCACCAGCAGGAAGATCCTAAATTCAAGGCTAATCTGGGGTACAAGGTGAGTCAGACCAGCTGAAGTAAATAGTGAGCCCCAGAATCAAAATAAACAAACAAGCAAGGCAGAAAGATCAAGGGAGGGAGGAAGGGAAGGAGTGTAAAGACGAAAAAAATAAAGGGAAAAAAAAAGATTAGCAATTCTGAAGACTTATTGGGTATAACGGCACATTCCTGTAATTCCAGCACTCAGGGGGATCATGAATTCAAGGCATGGGTGGGCTACATACATAGCAAGATCATGTCTTTAAGAAAAAAATGATGGCAATGGGGCTGGAGATAGTTCAGTGGTCAAGAGCACTGGCTGCTCTTGCAGAAGACCCAGGTTCAATTCCCAGCACCCATATGGTGGCCAACAACCATCTGTAACTCCAGTTCCAAGGGAATCCAACACCCTCTTTTGATCTCCCTGGGCACCAAAAAACATGGGTACTCTTACATACATGCAGGCAACACACTCATACACATAAAATAGATAAAGTATATCTTAAAAATGAGGGCAAATAGCTCAATGGCAGACACCTTGGCCTACATGTGCAAGGCCCAGGGTTCAATCCCCAGTAACACAAACATACACACTCGAGTGGGCACACACGCACAGGCACACACATTTAGAAAAGAAAAAGAATCAATTCTGAAACTTTAACCACAAAAGCATTTCACCTGAATGACTTCCTTAAGGACATGTTCTTTTCCTTATCAGAATGGAAGTGTCCCATCAAAAACAAAAAAGGGAATGGTGAGATGGTTTCTAAAAGCACAAAAACCTAATTCAAAAATTGAAGCTTTTAAAAGTAGAAGCATGTTTGGACAAGACTTCCAAATGTTTCTACTCTGGCGCTTGCCTGAATTTTAAAAGCCAAGTTTCCATGAACTGCTAAAGGCAAATCAATGTCCTTTGTCAAACGTTCAGTGTCTACCTAGTACACTCACTGCTGCTCACTGCAGAGTATGGTGACGGAAGGAAAGGTAACAGGGCAGTTGGTGTCCAGGAATACCCCAGTTCAAGACACAAATATACATGTTCAAGAAAAACAGCAAAGGACAAGCTTGTAGTAAGGATGGAGAGTAAGGGGGTAAGGGGTGGGAGGCTGTTTTGGTGGTGGTAAAATACAGCATAAGAACAAAAACACAGGATCTTATATAGCCCAGGCTGGCCCTGAACTTTTGCTTCTCTTGCATGTGCCTTTAAAGTGCTAGAATTATAGGCATGCAACACCATGCCAGGTAGGAAAACAACTGGACTCCAAATACTGACTCAAATACTAACACTCTGTTAACAACTTGTTTGAATGGCTTAGGCAAGATACTTACTCCCCGTGGATTTTAATTTCTTTGGCAATAAAAATCGAGGGATTAAAGATCTTAGCTTTTCTCTTGGCTAATTCTACTAAAAAATGCTTATGATGGTCCTGTAAGCACAGACATTATTTTTACTTTTAATCTCACTTAAAGACATGGAAATAGCACTTATATGTGCATATAACTCTTAACAACTATTAAACCATAACAAATTGAGGAATAAAAGGAAGCCGTCAATGCAATTAAGATGACATTAACATGGCAGTTTTGTAAAAATTGAAAGTTTTGTTCACAAATGAAATCTGGACACGCTGCGCCGCTCTGTCCATATTCAACACCACACTTGACATGGGTACATGGGGGCCCAACTGTCCTACCCCCTTCCTCTGCCACTGTGTAATAAATTTTACTAGCTAAAAAAGGTTCCATACAAGTCAGGTATGGTGGCGTACACCTTCGATCCCAGCACTTGGGAGGCAGGTGGATCTTTGTGAGTTCGAGGCCAGCCTGGTCTACGTAGTGAATTCCAGGACAGCTGGGGCAACAGGGAGACCCTGTCTCAAAAAAGACCAAAAAAAAAAAAAAAATTAAGTCAAATCTACATAAAACCATTCAGTTTTAAGAGAAAAAACTATTAAAAAATTTTTAGTTAGACTTATTTATGTGTATGTAAGCATAAGTGTCACACATATGGAGGTCAGAACACAATTTGGAGTTGGGTCTCTCCTTCCAATGTGGGTTCCCAGGATTGAACTCAAGTCTTCAGGCACCTTTACCTGCTGAGCCATATCACTGGCCCATGTCTATATTTTGGGGACTTGCATTTTTCATCAAATATTTTAGTGGAGATTTATAGAAACTACTCTGTATGGCTGTCTGCACCATAATTCCCACAGTTTAATGCCATTCTGATGACATACAGGCTCCGATGTCAGCCATCAAGATCATAATAATCAATGCCAGGTTCTGAATCACAAGCCAACACGAAGTTATTCACAAAAGTGGCAGATTTCTTTACTTAATGTTGGCTTATAAGGAGTAGCTAATTAAAATTCATTTTTAATTCAACTAGGATAAAGAATGTAATGAACACAATTTTAACTATATTACAAAATCTAAGTCAAGAGCTTGCTAGCTTACTTCCTGCTCATTTCAAATAAGGTGCAAAAACTTATGAATTCTGTCACTGTAGAGTTAAGCAATTTCAAAGAGTTAAGGTTGATATTTACTCCCCCCCCG
>NW_008352270.1:342157-348434 GCF_000622305.1 Nannospalax galili
ACTCACTATGTGGCCTTTATCTCAGAGGCCTGTCTCTGTCTCTTGTGTGCTGGGATTAAAGGCATGTGCCACCGAGCTTGGCTTAATGCTCACTTTTAATTAAAGGCTCTCACCATCTCATTTATCCCTTTCAATCTATCCTGTATACCAGAGGCAGATTAATCTTCCAAAACACCACCTTTCTGTTTTACATAGTAAAACAGTGGCTCCATATACTTAGGAACAATGGCATGCCCAATTTAGCTCATCAACCCATCTTATATTTCCACTGAGCATCAAAATAAACAAACTTCGAGACACTCAGATGAATCTCAGCATCTCCAACTCTTGTCACCAATATCCCCTGATCTCTTATAACCAGCCCATTATATATTGCTAAAGAAAATTAGCACCATTATCTACCCAAGCTCAGCTGCAGCCTGGATAGCAGCTGGTCTTCCATCCTCACACAGCTCTCAGGACCAAACACCCCTGCCAAGCTGCTCTGAGCCTTCATCTCTACCTCTATACTCAGCCTCAACTGGACCACAGCAACAGTTACTAGATATTAGATGGTAACCGGTATTTCCCCTCATCTTGGAAGTATGTCTCTCCCTTTGCTATTCAAGGATAATCTTTCTGCCTGGACCCATTTTTGTACCTCCTTTATTTCATCATAGAACATGTCTGTAATCAAAACTATTTCCAGCCCCACTCCTCTCACTGGGACACTCTTCAGTATAAAACACAGGTCTTTTTACCCTAATCCTAAATCTATGAACAACTATTACAAAAAGTATACTCAAGGATTCTAGAAAGATATAAAGAATAATTTCTAAAGGTATAAAAGATAAGGTAAACTGGGTATGATGGTGCAGGTCTGCAATTCCAGAACTTGGGATGTAGAAGCAGGAAGATCAGAAGTTCAAAGCCAGCCTTGGCTGCAGGAGACTCTTGTCTCAGGAAAAAAAAAAAAAAAGGTGAGGGGCTGGTCTGGTAAGGTGGCTCAGAGGGTAAAGGTGGTTGTTTCCAACTCTGATGACCTGAGATCAATCCCCAAGACCAACATGGTAGGAGAGAAGATGCCCATAAACTGTCCTCTGAACTCTACAGGTGTGCTGTGGCATGGATACATCCCTCCTCCCCAAATAAGCAAACAAACAAAAATACAGATACATAAAGATACGAGGTAAAATATTTAAGGGGTACGTGTATGTACGTGTGTGTGCTAAAGAATTACTATGTTTGTTCTTCTGAAATAATCAAATTAGTTTTCTTATTAATTCTTATTTATTTTCTGGAGACAGGATCTTACTATGTAGCCCTGACTGGCCTAGACTCTGCTTGTAAACCAGGCAGGCTGGCCTCACAGAGATCCACCTGCTTCTGCATACTAAAATGTTGGGATTAAAGATGTGAGTCATCATACCTAGCCCTATTTTTCTTTTAAATAAAATGCAGGGCTAGGGTTTGGTTCAGTATGTAGAGCATTTGCCTAGAATTCACAACAAGGACGTGGTTTTGGTACCCAAGACTAACATAAATACATACATATTAAAAATTAAATAAAGCCGGGCATGGTGGCACACGCCTGTAGTCCCAGCACTCGGGAGGCAGAGGCAGGAGGATCTCTGTGAGTTCAAGGCCAGCCTGGTCTACATAGTGAGTTCCAGGACAGCTGGGGCTACAGGGAGACCCTGCTTCAAAAAGACAAAAAACAAAAACAAAAACAAAAAAAACATTAAATAAAAACTACGGAAAAGGGATCCTTATTAAACTATAGCTGCTTATAAGGCAGATTTAGGAAGGAAATGCAATAACTAAACTCTAATTCTGTGATTCCTGCGTTGCTTCGGGGAACCTCTTGAATAACTGGATGAAAGCTGAGAATTCTCTTTTCAAAATAATAGACATATATCAACACTAAGCTATAATTATTTCAGAAGACCTACAGATCCCTAAAACCTGTCCCTGGAGCCCTGGGTTAAAAACTCTGATGATTCTAAAGAAATTATCATAATTGTTACTTTTAATTTTTTGTAGTCCTTGGGATGGAGCCCAGGACCCCATGCATGCCAGTGTTCTACCACTGAGCCAACATCCCCAGTCCAAGAAATGATTTCTTGTGTATGTAAAATGAGTAGCTACCATGTTCTTCTCCTACCCTAAAACAGCTAAACAAATAGGCTCCATGTTAATCCTTATCCTGATTTTTAATGGATTTTTAATGTCCTATCTCTAATATGGTAAAAAGTATCAGACAGGCAGGAAGAGAGACAGCCATAAAAACTAATGTGAGTTCGAGGCCAGCCTGGTCTTCATAGCGAATCCAGGCCAGCTGGTGCTACAGGGAGACTCTGTCTCAAAAAGACCAAAAAAAAAAAAAAAAAAACCCCAAAAAACCCCCAAAAACCTAATGTCCAGCCAGGCATGGTGGCGTACACCTTTAATCCCAGCACTTGGGAGGCAGAGGCAGGTGGATCTCTGTGAGATTGAGGCCAGCCTGGCTATTTATAAGTTCCAGGCCAGCAGGGAGACTGTGCCTCAAAAAAACAGGAAAAAAAACAAAAACAAAAACCCTAATGTCCTTTCTTGAAATGAGTTATCCAAAAAAAAAAAAAAGCATATTTTGATGGGCGTTGGGAAAAGAACAAACAATTCTAGAGTAAGGGCAGTTTAAGTTAGAGTTCTAAGAAAAGGAAAAAATAATAATTTGCCAGGAGTGTGGTGCACACCTTTAATCTCAGCACTTTGGAGGCAGAGGCAGATGGATCTCTGTGAGTTCAAGGCCAGCCTGGTCTACATAGTGAATTCCAGGCCAGCTGGGGCTACAGGGAGACCCTGTCTCAAAACAAAACAAACAAACTCTTTCTCAAAAAATGACAAAAAAAAAAAAAAATTAGTGCTGGAGAACAACTTCCAGCTTTCTTTCAAGACGGCTGGTGGATTATGCTTTCTCATTTTCCCCTCAAAAAGATGGGCAAGTGTGGCTTTGGTGGGCTGGAAGTTTCCTTGCATGTCGTTTCTGGACCAATCCACCATACCCATCGATATAGATGAGAGATATCAGTGGATCCTGACTGCTAAGTATGTCTTCATTTAACTTTCTTTACAGAAAAAAGTAGTCACTTTTTTTTTCTTTTGGTCTTTTTGAGACAGGGTCTCCCTGTAGCCCCAGCTGGCCTGGAATTCACTATGTAGACCAGGCTGGCCTTGAACTCACAGAGATCCATCTGCCTCTGCCTCAGAGAGCTGGGACTAAAGGTGTGCACCACACCCAGCTAGTAATCACAGTTTTTAAATGATCATGTTTACCTTAAGCTAAGTTTTATTTACCCTTTTTCTTCTTAGAGAATTGCCTTTCTTTTTTCTTTTCTTTTTTTTTTTTTTTAACATTTGGGAAGGAGAGGAATCAGGGAGTTAAGATTTATAATGCTCCTTCCAGGTTTACAAGCCATGACCGTTCAGACCTTTCTGTGGATGGCAGAATAGGCAAAAGCAAGAGGGAAGGCAGAACGCGCTGCGGGGCCACTGAGATCTCTTTTCAAGCACTCTGAAAAGCTTGGGCCCATAGGAAACTCTCCAACAAAGGCTTTGCTAAGTATTGAGTTTTATGCAAAGTATTACAGGAGTGCACAGAAGCCACAGTTCTAAAACAGGCATTCTTAGAATATGTTTCCTCAGCCTAGATAAGTGCTTCAGAGCAGATTTTGGACTTTGTTTTTTTGCTCCACACACAAGAATACTTTCTGAGGTTGTCAAGGGAGAGCAAGGCTCGCATAAAAGCAAAGCTCTACACAGATGAGGACTTTAAACATCGGCATGCACAAAACTATCAGCTAAGAGGCCACCTGATGGAGCAGCACCTAGCCTTCTGAATGAAATACTTTTCTAACTTTAGGTTACTTTGAAATAGATTGCTCTAGCTAAGAAAAGATGAGCTTTGATGACCCCTTAAGTGACCCATTGAGTTCAAAATGTAATACTAAGAAAAAAAATTATTTTCTCTTCTAATCCAAACATTTATTAAATGAGAAAAATAGGAAAGATACTATGCTATTTCTATCTTTGGCCCTTGACAGCACTTACCCAATGCTTCAGGTATACCTCTAGTAGACATGACAAAAGACTCCAAAACAAATCTAAAAGCATTGGACCAAAAAATTCAAGGTGACTGGAGCTGTAGCTCAGGGTAAGTATTCGTTTAGACTATACAAATAACTAAATTGGGCAGGTGAGATGGTTCAACAGGTAAAGACACCTGCTACCAAGCCTGCCTGAGGTCAATTTCCCAGGTCCACATGATGGAAGAGAGAACCAACTCTTGAAAGTTGTCCTCTGACCTCTGTATGTGCCTGTGGCACATGCGTGCACATGCTCTTACACACAGACACAAATAAATAAATGTAATAAAAAATTTTTTAAAAATTCCTAGGTTCCATAGGGCATGGTGGTACCCATCTTTAATTCCAGTACTAGGGAGGCAGAGGCAGGCGGGTCTCTGTGAGATGGAGGCCAGTCTGATCCACATAGCAAATTCCAGGCCAGCTGAAGCTACAGGGAGACTCTGTCTCAAAAAGACCAAATTAATTAATTAATTCCTGGGTTCAGCACACAAAACAAAAAGAATTTAGGGGCTATTATTTGAAAATAAAGTTTGCTGGCTAAATTCACATTAAGAAGTCATCAGTGAAGCTGGGAGTGGTGGCACACACCTTTAATCCCAGCACTCAGGAGGCAGAGGCAGGTGAATCTCTGTGAGCTGGAGGCCAACCTAGTCTGCATAGTGAGCTGGAGCTCCAGGGAGTTCCAGGAGTTCCAGGCCAGCTGGAGCTACAGGGAGACCCTATCTCAAAAAGACAAAAAAAAAAAGTCATAGATGAGTACATAAAGTCTTAATCAGAAAATAAAATTTCATAATTTCCTGACTAGCACCATTTCTTTTGTTGTTGTTGTTTTGGTTTATTTGATACAAGGTTTCATTATATATCCCAGGCTAGCCTTGAACTCACTAGGTTGCTTAGGATACCTCCAACTCACAGCAATCATTCTGCCTAATCCTTCCAAGTCCTGGAATTCCAGGCTTTCAGACCAAGTCTGGTCATTTCTTTCTATCTAAATTGAGTATGAGGGAAGGAATAATGTAGGTTACTTTGAATCCTTATAATTTATACACCTTATGCTTAGATTAAGTAAACCTTCTTCGTAGTGTCATACCTGAAAAATAAATATTACATGAGGCCTCAATAAATACCCATTTTCACAAAAGTAAGTCTTCATTGAAAAATCTTTAGCAATGACTTTTGGTTCATCCAGAAATTGCATCTAGTTGTACAATGGTAATAATCATACCACAGAAGACAGAAATCTGACCACCAAGGACAAGGTGTGCATACAATGCAAGTGAAACAACAAGCACTAAACTGCCTCAACCAGATACTCTCAAATATCCAGGAATAAGCCAAGCATGGTGGTGCATGCCAATGATTCCGGTACTTGGAAGGTAGAGGCAGGTGGGTCACTGTGAGTCCAGGCCCGTCAAGGTTGTACAGTAAGACCCTGTGATGGATAGCTTTAGTGTCAACTTGACACACCTGGGTTGAGGGAGCCTCAATCAGGGAATTGCCTCTATTGGACTGGCCTGTGGCCATGTCTGAAGGGCAGCTTTTTGATGAGTGATGTGGGAGGGCCCAGCCCACTGTGGGTGGTGCCACCCCTGGGCATGTGGGCCTGTGTTGCATAAGAAAGCAGGCTAAGCAGGGGCCAAGGGAGCAAGCCAGTAAGCAGCGATCCTCCATGGCCTGTGCTCCAGTTCCTGCTTCCAGGTTCCTGCCCTGTGTTCCTACCTTGGGCTCCCTGATGAACTAGAGTGTTTTGTCACAGCAATGGAGAAACAGACTAGGACAGACCCTGTCTCAAAAACAAACAAAAAATCCCACAAATATCCAAGAATAATAATATTCTTTTCTGTCATAAAGTTCCCTTTTTTGTTTTTGGTCTTTTTGAGACAGGGTCTCCCTGTAGCCCCAGCTGACCTGGAATTCACTATGTAGACCAGACTGGCCTCAAACTCACAGAGATCCGCCTGCCTCTGCCTCCCGAGTGCTGGAATTAAAGGTGTGCATCACCATACCCAACATTTACTTCAAAAAATCTAAAAGGTTATTGTACTTTTATTCAAATTGGAAAGCCACCACCACCTAATATTGTAGTTTTCAAAACAAGCTAATATAGAAACAAAATGTAATTATCTATTTATCAAGTAGTAGTTTTCCAGAAAAAAAAACATGAGAATGTA
>NW_008352270.1:348447-349736 GCF_000622305.1 Nannospalax galili
GATATTTATAATAATGTTAATTCTTTCTAAAATTCTTTTTATTAATTTTATTTTATGTGAGTATACTGCCTACATGTATGTAAGTACACCCATGTTGTACAATGCTGGAAGAGGTCAGAAGAGGGTGTCAGATCCCCTAGAATTGTAGTTACAGACTGTTGTTAGACACCATGTAGGTGCTGGGAACTGAACCTGGGTCCTCTGCAAGAGCAGCCAGTGTTCTTAACCACTAAGCCATCTCTCCAGCCCCAAATTCTTATAAACATTTAAATAGTGTCAAAAAGTCAAATGCCCAAATGTCTATAAAGCTGCTAATGTGTTACTGTTTTGGAATTCTTACTCAACAGTTCAACAAGGCAAATGCTGATTTGTCAGTATTTTGACAGGCATGCACTATCTTTCCATTCCAAATGACCCGCGAGTATGAAAAACAGGAAGTCTGAAGCAATGGCGAGGTACATTGGTGAAATGACAAAAACGCTTCTATCTCCAAACACAGTAAAGAGTTGAATCTCAAAATCATACCTAAACAATTACATAAATCTTCAGAAAATTTAAAAAATAGTATATTTTTAAGAGAATAGTCTAGATAAATTATTTCAATTGCTTGAAAAACAAAAGTATTCTCTCACTGAAAGTAAATACAGTTTTCCCCAGGGGAATGGTTACAAGGAAAGTCTATATTAATGTAAATCTGAAAGGCTCTAAAGTGAAGAGAATGCCACAAAATAGTTTCAAGAAAATATACATTGTTAGAACTTCCCAGTAAGAACATAATCCTTTTAGACCCTCTTTAAACATTATAGAGCCTTTTTTTTAAAAAATGAAAAAATAGAGGCTGCAGAGATGGCTCAGCGGTTAAGAACACTGGTTGTTCTTGCATAAGACCTGGGTTCTAATCCCAGCACCCACATGGCAGCTAACAACTATCCATAACTCCAGTCCCAGTGGATCCGACAGGCTCTTCTGACCTCCACTGGCACTGCACAACATGGGTGCATTTACCTACATGCAGGCAATATACATATACACATAAAATAAAAATAATAAATTTTTTTTAAAAGTTAAAAAAAAAAACCAGGCTGGGCGTGGTGGCGCAGAGGCAGGTGGATCTCTGTGAGTTCAAGGCCAGCCTGGTCTACAAAGTGAGTTCCAGGACAGCTAGGGCTACAGAGAGACCCGTCTCAAAACGTCTCAAAAAAAAAAAAAAAACCTCTGGCTGAAGCAGGGGCAAAGGCTTGTAATCCCAGCTTCTCAAAAGGTTGAGAGATAGGAGGATTACAAATCCA
>NW_008352270.1:349912-361644 GCF_000622305.1 Nannospalax galili
TTTTTTTTAGAAATCACTATGTCTCCCCCCCATCCCCCAGATGAGGTCTACCTAAGTTGTCCAGGCTTCTAGGCTCCAAAGACCCTCCTCTCTAAGCCTCTGAAGTGGCCAGGCCTACAGTCATATGTCACTACACCAACTTGTTTTTCTTTAAAAAAATTTTTTTAGGGTTTTTTGGATTTGTTTTAGAAACAGGGTAACATTATGTTGCCTATAATGCTCAGGCTGGTCTCTAGCTCAGCATCCTCCTGCCTCTACCTTCTGCTGCTTTTACAATATTTGTTTATTTTTATTTTATGTGTTATGAGTGTTATGCTTGTAATGTGTATGAGTACACCCATGTTGTACAATGCCCAAAGAGAACAGAAGAGGGCGTTGGACTCCCTGGAACTGGAGTTACAGATGGTTGTTAGCCACCATGTGGGTGCTGGGATTTGAACCCAGGTCCTCTGTAAGAGCAGCCAGTGCTTTGAACTTCAGAGCCATCTTTCCAGCCCCATCCTGCTGCTTTTTAAAAAGTTTTATTACACTGTATAGTTAAGCTACACAACATGATGCCGTAAGACAGAGATATATAGTAAAATGGTTATTATGGTAAAACAAACTACCATGACCATCATCCCAGTTACCCACCTCACCACCCAGGAGTGGCCATAATGGATTCATTTAGTCAAAGCCTGAAATATGCTCTCCTGTGCAGTAGGAAATCAGTCTGCCTGTGTATTTGCTACTTTGTGTCCTTTCACCTAGATCCCCCAATATTCTCCCCAGAGTCTTGAACTGTATTCTTTTCTAAGTAACTAATATGCTGCCAATGGACAACTGTCTAGTTTTAAATAAAAACAAACCCACTATTACCAGAATGCACACACACACACACACAAAAGAATATTCATTAACTATATCCCTTCTCCAGTTCTGCATTTGATCCTATAAATACTCCACATGCTGCCTTCCAAGTGTGCCAGATCTATAGACCAGATTTTTACTGACTAGGGAAGGAGGCATGTTTCTTGCATTGAATTACAAGGAATATTAATTAGGCCTTCAGGCTAATTTTGGCATTAGCCATAGATGGTTACATTATAGCTAAGGAAGTATTTAGAGAAATACTTTTGTACATCAACGCACAGGGTCAAGACAGGAATCATGATGGGTCTGACTGATCCCCACTGAGCTCGGCTAAACTCAGGGTTATCTCAGCTCTGAACCACATCCAGTTTAACGAAAGTCACACCTGCTGTAAAACAGCTTACAGCAAGCACCTAGACAGCATGCCAGCAGTTTTATATACAAACTGTCTATTTTCCCTTTAAATTTTCCATAAGCCAAACATAAACTCACCCTCTAGGAGTGACAAAGCAAAGAGCCTACTCTCTTTACAAATCTGGCTAAAAATTCTATCTTTTCCTTAACAAGAAATGTCATCCTATAGGGTAACACATTTCCAAAACAACTTGAAACTAGTTCAGAAAATAACCACAACAGAAAGTACTTACTCTGTTCACAACAAAGTTCAATCTTCTTATAGGCTCCCAAGTTCTCCCTAGTTAATGCCAACAGACAGCAGATAAAGACTCATTCAGCCCTGACACACTGTTGACATACCAATGTAAATAACTCTAACAATGATACCCCAGGAAATGACTGGGCACACCATTCACGATGCTCACTAAACAAGTGTTGGGCATCAGTGCTCACCAAAGAAGCAGAGTTCAATGTCAACAATGGACAGGGGTGACTTCTTAAAACATTCTTTCTGCACTGAACCTTCTCAGTTTGATAATGGAAATATTTAAAAGAAAAAAAGAAAAGTTTTTCATTTATCCCCAGAGAATCAGACTCTCAGGGTAGAAGGGCATTTTAAGCATCAAATGCCAATGGTACAGCAACTTGCAAACCAATGAGGGAGGCGTTCGCTACAGGTGACTATTGAACATTTGCAATGTGGTAGTACTAATTGAGATGTACGTTAAGTGTGAAACATGCCAGGACTTGCAGTTTTTTTATGGAACCTTGGAAAATATCACATTAACTTTAATTGATTACATGTTCAAATGATATTCACAGAATTAAAGATAGAATTAAAATTACTTATACCTGCCAGGCGTGGTGGCACGCACCTTTAGTCCCAGCACTCTGGGGGCAGAGGCAGGCAGATCTCTGTGAGTTCAAGGCCAGCCTGGTCTACTTAGTGAGTTCAGTCAGCTGGGGCTACAGGGAGACCCTGCTTCAAAAAGACCGAAAAAAAAAAAAAAAAGTGACATCTATTTACTTTTACTTGGTGAATGTGACTTACTAAAAAATTTTTTTCAGTTATTTTGTATTTGTTTCAAGTGGTGCTGCTACAGCCTTGATTCTGATAGCAAACCAGAACTATCATTCAGTCTTTTTCAATTTCAGGTCTCATTTAAAAGCTAAAATTAAAAAAAAACAAACAGAAATTTCCTTTCTCAATTTAATTGTGATAACTTAATAGGAAAATGAACTTAAAACAATCATAAAATAATCATCACTATATCTTCACACTATTTAAAAGAAAGATTGCTTCAAAGGGGCAAAAATAGCACAGAATAAAAAAACCCCACGAACCTTAAGAAAATGAGATTGAAAATATATTAACCAAGTTTTTCTAACAAAGTAGGTCTAAAGTCTGATTATAAGATTCAGTTTGAAAGTGAAATGGCCATTTCTTTCATTTTTAGCACCTGGGGCTTGGTGGCATGGGGGAAGTGGATTCTGTCTCTGTATTACTCAAGCACCTTCTAACAGAAACAAATGAATCTTTAACACCATGAAAAGGGAAACAGTAGCACACAATGGCACCGTTTGTAATCCTGCACTGGGGCACTGAGGCAGGAGAATCTTAAATTCAATGCCAGCTTAAACCATAATCATTCTTAAAAAAGCCAAGTGTGGAGACACAGTCAGTAAAGTGCTTGCTATGCACAAGGACCTTAGTTACAATCCCCAGCAACATACATCTACAACCGGTATTTTGGGAAGAGGAAAGATGGGTGGATCCCTGGAGCAGGTTGGTCAGCCAGTCCAGTCAAATCAGTGAGCTCCAGGTTCAGTAACAGCCCTGTCTCAAAATATAAAATGGGAAGGGACTGAGGAAGTCATCCAACATTCAACTCTGGTCTCCACGTGCTCAGGCCACACACACACACACACACACACACACACACACACACACTGCATACACACAAAACCAAAATGGAGAGGATGTAGCTCAGAGGTAGAGCACTGGCTTTACTTGTGCAAGGTTAGGGTTTGACTCCTAGCAAAGAAGGGAAGAGGGAAAAAAGGGAAGTAAATAAATCTATCTTAATTCTCTTTCCCGAAACGAAAAGCTATTAGTACTGCTCAAGAGCAAAATAAATACTGTCCTAGGTTCTCTAGGACTGATTAGGCTAACTGTAGTCCACAGACATGAAAATTTTTAAAAAGTGTAAGTTTCCACAATGTTAAGTGTATTTTACTTTCCACAGTGCTGGGTATGGAATCCAAGCCTTATACATGCTAAGCAAATTCACTACCACTGAGCTACACAACCTGCCCTTAAGAAACTTACTTTAAAAGTGAGAAATCAGGGGCTACAGAGATGACTCAGGGGTTAAAAGCACTGGCTGCTCTTTCAGAGTACCTGGGTTCAGTTCTCAGCACCCCAATGGTGGCTAACACTCCTTAATTCCAGTTCCAGGGGATCTAATGCCCTCTTCTGGCCTCCACAGGCATTGCACACACAGGTGCATTTACATGCAGGCAAAACATTCATACATGATATAAAAATTAAAAAAATCTTTTTTGGTCTTTTTGAGACTGGGTCTCCCTGTAGCCCCAGCTGTCCTGGAACTCACTATGTAGACCAGGCTGGCCTTGAACTCACAGAGATCTGCCTGCCTCTGCCTCCCCGAGTGCTGGGATTAAAGGTGTGTGCCACCACGCCCAGCAAAAATAAAAATTTTAAAATGAGAAATTCAAGGATACATTTGATAAGTGAATTATGTCATTGCTCTACCATAAAATAATATTCTGTTTGATTTGATTGTTAAAATATTGCATTTGTCAGGGGTGGGCCTAGTATATTTTGGAGTCTGTCAAAAATGTTTTGGTGAGGGGAAGTCCTCTTTTTTCTTTCCCTTTTCTTTTTTGCTTTGGTCTTTTTGAGCCTGGGTCTCCCCAGCTGGCCTCAATCTTACAGAGATCCACCTGCCTCTGCCTCTTGAAAACTGGGATTAAAGGTTGGTGCCACCTCACCCAGTTTTTTTTACTACTATGTATCCCAAGCCTTGAAGTCACTAGGCATCTCAGACTGACCTCAAACTTGTGGAGTCTCAACCTTTCCAAATGCTAGGATAATAGGCTTTTGCCAACATGCCTGGCTAGAATTTTTTTTCAGTGAGGAAAGGGTTTAAAAGAAGAACTTAATGAAATTAAGATCAGTGAGTGAATCCCCAGGATTTCCACAACAGCTGGTAATTTCTATAGTGTCCTAAGAGTGCAACAAAGGCCATTTTCAGGTATAAATTCTTTATCCCTTTGAGTTA
This sequence comes from Nannospalax galili, assembly GCF_000622305.1. Lineage (NCBI taxonomy): Eukaryota > Metazoa > Chordata > Mammalia > Rodentia > Spalacidae > Nannospalax > Nannospalax galili. The sequence goes on from NW_008352270.1 coordinate 354,466, forward strand.
CATCAGCTGAGGATAATCTTCAGACTACTTGGCAGGTGACACATTCCTGAGAAACCTTTTCCTTGTGCATTAAATGCCAAGCTCAATTATCCTGCCAACAGAGTAAGCGGAAAGGATTGTAAATATTTTAAACTAGGGAGTTGATTGGCCGCAGCTTCCTGCTTTGATGGAAAGGGCAAAGCTTTCTGAGTATGATCCCCGAACACTGAAATCACTCTCAAAGAATCGGATCTTCTAACACTGCCCCAAAGACTGCCAAAATCTCCATTAGGGCATCCTATTTTTAGTCGTTGCAATCGATTTTTTTCAATTGCATGCTACAGTACAATGTGCTTAACTAAGTTTACACAGGGTAATAAAGAAGCATCCTAAGGCTTTAATCCTCTTAAACATAGGAAGGAATTTTAAGCTTTCAAATCTTCATTTTTTCAGTCTTACATTTAAGTCTTCCAAGCATGCAAACTAAAAATGAAAAGGTGAATCTTGGCCCAAAGGGAGGATGGGAAGGGAGACCCTAGGAGGTCCCTGACAGCCAAAGAGGTGGTAGTGTCGGGGAAACCACGTAGGGGGCAAATAAAAGCCATTCGCAGAGAAGAGCAGGCGGTGGGCCACCGGGCAGAACACAGAAGCCGCAGGATCCCCGGGGAGCCGAGCGCACAACGACTCGGGTCGCTCGTCTCCTAAGGATGGAGAAATTGGCGCGAGGAGCAAGAACAGGAAGCCCACAGTGCAGAAAGGGGGGAAAGAAGGAGACCCGAGGGGGACGCCGGCGAGGGGACCCGGCTGCAACTCCCGGAGCACAGAGGCGGCACCGGGGGAGGAGCGGGCGGCTTCCGACAGGCGGTCCCGGGGGCTCCCCTGTTTACAGCCTTGCTGCTCTCCTCACCTGGGAGTCCGAGGCGCAGGGAGGGCTACCGCAGGACACCGGCTCCGTCTCCAGCCCCGCTGACTGACATGGCGGCCGACGAGCTGTCACTGAGCCTTGCTCGCGGCTCCCGCGGCTCTGGAGGATTAGACACCTCCAGCCTTCCAGCCCCGCCTCCCTCCGTGCGCCCCTCCCCGCCCGCGGCCTGGAGGCCCTAGAACCAGGAGCATAGAGTGCGAGCGGATAGAGAGGAAGTGCCGAGGGCCGAGGACCATAGAGCTCTACTCCCGACACACCACTCTCCTCACGTCACTAGGGGGCGCGAGTTGCATCGGAAGCGGAAGTGACGAAGGAAAGCGCTCAGGGTCAGGCGTTCCCAGGCGCAGTCGGTAGAGTTTACTTCCGCCCGGTCTGGTCCAGCGGTGAGGAGTTGCACGTGCGATGCTGTGTACTTTGTTCCCCGTCTAAGCTACCGTCTCTTGTGGACGCTAGGGGCAAGGATGTGGGGCCCAGCGTTGGGGCTTCCTCCGCGGCTGACGCTGTCAGTGTTGGGCCCTGGTCGCTGTTGCATTCTGGGGTCCGGGGCCTCGATGCGGAAGGACTTGCGAGGGAGGAACCGCCGCGGCTTCTCTGACTTCCACCCACAGCCGTTGTCCGATCTGGATTGCGAGGAGTCACCCTCGTGGGTTAGCAAGAGTCGATCGGAACCTACGCGTCACGTAACCAGCAAGAAACTGGCTAAGGCCCTGGTTGGAACTCTACTGGGACACTACAGGCCGTCCCGTCAACTTTTACTGGAGTGTAATCCAGGTGAGTTGGGCAGAAAGTTTGCTCTTAGCTTTACGTCCCTAAAATAGTTGTAAGCCCATAAAAATAAATCTTGTTCTTTTTGTACGTTTCTAATAGGCCTCAGCAGAATGCTGAAAATACAAGACCTAAAGACTTGTGAAGTATATTTGAAATTCCACTTGATGGTGCGCGCATGCGCTTGTCGAAGCCTCTTCCTGAATGTGGGTTCTGCTCTTTGAACTGAGGTTGTCAGACTTGGCAATAAACTCCTTTAACCCCTGAGCCGTCTCACCGGCTCTGATCCTTTGGGGTCATTTTTGTTTTTAGACTAGGTCTCACTACTTCGCACAAGCTGACCTTGAACTCACAGAGATCCCCCTGCCTCTGTTTCAGAGTGCTGGGATTAAAGGCGTGCACCACCAGCTCATAAATCTTTTTTCTTTCGAGCACCATTTCTTGTAAGAAGTCAGTTCTGTTTGGACTTGACATTATTTTGGTAGCTAAAGCATTCAGGTAGTCCGTGAGTGAGTAGTAGGCCAACTTACAATCTTGTCTTTTTTTTTTTCTTCTAAGAAGAGTGTATATACCCACTTTGAGTGTGTATACCTTACTTCTAAGAAGTAAGAGTGAATAATACCCACTTTGAAGGTGTCGTTAGATAACTTGCATAGAAATCTGATATTGAAAGAAATTATGTTTATTTTGCAAATAAAGTTTTCTGTTAATATCCTAGGTCCTGGAATCCTGACTGAGGCATTACTTAAAGCTGGTGCCAAAGTGGTTGCCCTTGAGAGTGGCAAAACATTTATTCCACATTTGGAGGTACATTTTTAGTTTCTAAGATAATTTGTTATTCCATCATCAGTTAACACTGAGTGGTTTAAAGAAGTTAAATGAAGCACAATTGATTTTTATAGACTATCTTAGGGACCATGTCTTCAATGTCTTGTTTAGGAACCTAGTCTTAAATGTCTTGTTAGCTCTAAAGAAGAGGGCACATTGAATATTCAGTGCTTGTGAAGTAACTGAAAGTTTCAAAGTTAAGAGATTTGTTTTCGGGGCTGGAGAGATGGCCCAGCAGTTAAGAGCACTGTCTGTTCTTGCAGAAGACCCAGGTTCAAATCCCTGCACCCACATGGCAGCTAACAACTGTCCATAACTCCCAGTTCCGGGGGATCTGACGATCTTTTCTGTCCTCCTCGGGCATTTTATGACACAGGTGCACTTATATACGTGCACGCAATATATGCATACATGTAAAATATAAACTTAATAAATAAAAGAGATTTGTTTTTTAGTTGTTGTTGGGGCCTGAAAATGCTGCCTCAGAGTATGATGTAATGGCATGCTGAGTACTTTGAAATAACCTCAGAAGTCTCTCTGCCCTCCTTTCTCATGTCCCTCATTCTCCTTCCAAATTGAGCCATAGAAACCAGTATTCCTATTCCCAAAGAGTAGTCATATAAATTAGGATGGCTTTAACCCCAAGCAAACCACAAAACATTATAACCTTTCTGTATGAAAAAATGCCCATAAAGATACTCTCTGACCTACCTTGTCTCATACTAGATCATGAGCCCTGGGCCCAGAAGGAAAGAATGGCACAGACACAGGAGGGCAAGAATCTGAACAAACAGGCTTTGGGTCTGTTCCCGTCTTCAGACTATTATTACACACATAGTGCTACCAGTCACAGAAGCTTGGTTGATAAATGCTTGTGTAACATGCATGAAGTTTTGGGTTCAAACTCCAAACCTACATGAACCAGGCATGGTTCAAGGTCATCCTCGGCTACATAGATTTGAAGTCAGCCTGGGCAACATAAGACCCTTTTTCAAAAAACAAAAAATGTCAAGAAAAAAATACATAAAATCATTAAGGACTAGGGATGTAGCTCTGCGATAGGGCCCTTCCCTAGCATGTTTGAGACCTATGCCCTGATGCTTAATACCACACAAATTGTTAATTTAAAATGTAATTTATAAACAACTTGAAAACTAAAAGCAAGATAGTATTTGGACTAGAGATGGGGGTCAGTGGTAGACATTTGCTCAGTGTGGTGGATTCACTGCTAGCAAAATTAAAAAGTACTTTGCTTTGAATAAAAACCAATGTATGGGAGCTGGAGAGATGGCTCAGGATTAAGAGCACTGACTGCTCTTGCAGAGGACCCAGGTTTGATTCCCAGCACCCACATGACAGTTACAAACCATCCTTAACTCCAGTTCCAGGGGAATCCAAAGCCCTCTTTGGACCTCCGCAACATTGCATGACATGAGTGCACTCACATGCGTGCAGGCAATAACACTTGTACACATAAAAATAATAATTTTTTTTAAAAAAACCCATGTATGAAGTTGATATTTTACATATCCCCCAAAACAGACAAAACTGTATTATCCTGAAACACTACAGTTGTTTTTCTATAAGATATTTTAAAGATAACAAGTTTAGTTTTCTTAAAATATTTTATTTATTATTTTTATTTTATGTGTATTAGTGTTATGCCTGCATGTAGGTAGGTGCACCCTGTTGTATAATGCCCACGGAGGAGAGAAGAGGCTGTCGTAGCCCCTGGAACTGGAGTTACAGACAGTTGTTAGCTGCCATGTGGGTGCTGGGTTTCGAACATGGGTCTTATTTTTATAAGATGCTTGAATAAAAAAAAGAAATGGGCTACACAATATTTAGCACACAATAATTCTTACAGGAATGTTGGTTAAAAACGTCTCTGAAGCTGTAATTGTAAACATCTTTGACTTCATTGCTTCTTGTTACCACTAGCACTAACTTGAACTTAGTCCTCTGACTCTGAGCTAGGAATAGATCCCAAGGAGCTCAGTCAGCCCTTATTACATGTTCTTTCACCTTTATTAACCATTCATATAATAAAGTGAAAAATGTTTCATTTGTTGCTTTATGTTTTATTTAATTTTTTTTTTTGAGGCAGGGTCTTATGTAACCCTAGTTGGCCTCAGCCTCACTATACAGCTGAGGTTGACTTTGAACTCCTAATCCTCCTGCCTCTGCTTCCCAAGGTATTGGACCTGTTCCTGTGGACTTCCCAAGTAGTGAGATTACAGGTGTGCACAGTCATGCTCAGCTGGACTTGAAGCCACCATCCTCCTGTCCCAGCCTCCCTAGTCCTGGTGTAGGCATGTGCCATCAGTCCTGCCTGTAGATAATTTTTCTTCCAACCTAAAGACTTTAAAGAATGACACTTTACTCTTTTTCTAATGCATCTCTTATTCCCCCCATAAAAGTCCTGAAACTCCATGGTGGTAATATTTTAGGCGAGCAGCTTTATTGTATTTGGGTGATAGATGTGATAATAAACTATGATACATTCATTGGTGAGCTTGGGGATGTGGCTCAGTTTGTAGAGCACTTACATATCATGCAGGAATCTCTAGGTTCAGTCTCCAGCACTGCATATAGTTGAGCCTGGTGGCCAGACATGCCTTTAAAACTAAGCAGTTGGGTTCCCAATTGGGATAATTGGGGCCTGCTGAGAACAGGACTTCTAAAAGGCAAATATGTCTGGAAGTTTGTGGTGCAAGGCCACTTTTGCTGGTATAAGCGGGGATTCCAGAACCAAAGAGAGCATACAGCTCTTTTAAAATCGAAGGTGTTTATGCCCAAGATGAAACTGAGTTCTTCTTAGACAAGAGATGCGCTTTTGTGTATAAAGCAAAAAACAACACTGACTCCTGGTGGCAAACCAAACAAAACCAGAGTAATTTGGGAAAAGGTAACCTGGCCCATGGAAACAGTGGCATGGTCCATGCCAAATTCCAAAGTAACCTTCCCGCAAAGGCCATTGGACAGAGAATCTGTATGATGTTGTAGCCCTCACAGATTTAAACTAATGGAAAGAAAATGAAAGTGAATTTGTGGGGAAAAAAAAAAAACCTCAGCAGTTGGGTTTGGACAGGATTTGGAGTTCTAGGCCAGCCTTGGCTGCATGCTCAAGGGCTATTTTCCAAAAAAAAAAAATGAAAACAGGCTGGGGGCATGGTGGTACATGCCTTTAATTCCAGCACCTGGGAGGCAGAGGCAGGTGGCTTTCTGTGCCTTTGAGGTCAACCTGGTCTACATAGAGAATTCCTGTTCAACCAGGGCTATATAGGGAGACCTCATCTAAAAAACAAAACAAAAAGGATATTAGTATCTGCTTATACAAGCTCATGCTGTGGTTGAATGTGATAGACTTATAATGCCTGACTTGATGGCAAGTGAGGTTTATAATGTGACCTCATAACTACTATTGAATTATTTTGAGTTAAGTAGTAAATGACAGGTGCTAAATTTAGTCAAAGGATTATATCAGCACTCTTGCTAGAGTTTCTACACCCCTATACTCCTCTGACTGAGCATCTTCCCTCCTTTCTTACTGGCTTTTTTATTGTCATTAGACTCTGGAGTCTTGCCATCCTCAGGCCTACTATTCTGTTTTTACCCTAGGAATCACCTCTTCTGGCTTTAATTGTCTTCAACCATTCAAATTTTCTTGCATTTATACCTCCAATAGCCCAGAGTAGCCTGTAACTCAAGGATGACCTTGAACTTCTGATGCTCCTTCCTCTACCACCCCAAGTGCTAGTATTGCAAGTATGAAGCACCATACCTGGTTTATGAAGTGCTGTGGATCAAACCCAGGGTTTGGGCCAGCGCTCTACCAACTTTTTCAAATGTACAACTTCTTACCTGTCATCAACATTTCTATCTCAGTGTTAACATGACCAAATCTATGATTCCTACGCTGTCTTTTCCTTTTCTCTAGCTTTTTTTTAAATGGACCCCTAGAAGTGATCATTAAAATTTACTATGTTTAGGGACAGGAGAAACAGCTCAGCAGTTAAGAGTCCTTACTGCTCTTCCAGAGGACCCTGGTTCCATTTCTAACAGCCACCTCATTGTATGAGCATATTGTCTGCATGTATGAAAGTGCACCTGTGTTGTGCAGTGCCTACAGAGGTCAGAAGAAGGCATTGGATCTCTTGGAACTGGAGGTACCGATAGTTACGAGCTGCCCTGTGGGTGCTGGGAATCGAACCCAGGTCCCCTGTAAGAGTACTCAGTGCCCTTAATTGCTGAGTCATCTCTCCAGCCCAAATTTTGTAAAATCTTTTTTTTTGTTTTTGTTTTTGTTTTTGTTTTGAAGCAGGGTCTCCTTGTAGCCCCAGCTGTCCTGGAACTCACTATGTAGACCAGGCTGGCCTCAATCTCAGAGATCCGCCTGCCTCTGCCTCCCGAGTGCTGGGACTACAGGTGTGCACCGCCACGCCTGGCTATGTAAAATCATTTTAAGGCTTAATAGCAGTAGACTTTTCTTTACACAAAAACTTCATTGGGTACATCAAAAATATATTGTCCTGCTGGGTGTGGTGGCGCAAGCCTTTAATCCCAGCGCTAGGAGGCAGAAGCAGATGGATCTCTGAGATTGAGGCCAGCCTAGTCTACATAGTGAGTTCCAGGACAGCTGGAACTAGGGAGACCCTGTGGGGTGAGGGAGGAATATATAT
>NW_008352270.1:361690-368707 GCF_000622305.1 Nannospalax galili
AATTAGCAGCTAATTCTTACTCTAATTGCTGGCAAGAGAACAAATCTGGGTAGTGAAAAGATTAGTATTGGACCTCTTCTAGTGGACAAGTCTGAGGTTGCATTTATCATTTAAAAATGTAAATGGGGGGGGGCTGGAGAGATGGCTCAGCGGTTAAGAGTACTGACTACTCTTGCAGAGGACCTGGGTTTGTGTCCCAGCACCCACATGGCAGCCACAAACTGTCCTTAACTCCAGTTCCCGGGGAATCTGATGCCCTCTTCTGATGTCCGTGGCATTGAATGACATTGGTGCACTCACATACATGCAGGCAATACACTCATACACATAAAATAGAAACAATAAAATATTTAAAAATGTAAATGGGGAAGTGGACAGAAGGCTCTGAGGTTAACAGCACTTATTGCTCTTGCAGAGTACCTGGACTCCATTCCTAGCACCCATATGGCAGCTAAAGTTTCTGAATTAAAAATGTGTATGGAAAGGTGAAGATGGTCCTTGAGTTATAATAATGAACTGAGTCATTTGATAGCAGAAAAGATAGATTCCATCTACTTATTTTTAAGGTAGATCTTTGAATTGTAACAAGGTGTACAGAATGGTCAGTTTTCTAATGTTATCCCCTTATCTTTTTAGTCCTTAAGGAAAATACTGGATGGAGAGCTACAAGTGGTTCACTGTGACTTCTTTAAAATGGATCCTAGAAATCAGGAACTCATAAGACCAGAGTTGAGTTCACATAAGCTTTTTCAGAATTTGGGAGTGAAAGCAGCTGCTTGGTCAGCAGGTAATATTTTTCATTCACTAAAGCTAATGCGTTATAAACTGCCAGTTTTCTTTACCAGCATACCTAATTTGTTTATTAGCTGTATATGCAATATGTAGAGATTGAGATTGTTCCGTTCATGGGTAGCTGTTCTTTGACTAAACATGGCATTCGTTTTTCCTCCAGACAAATAATTTTATTTACTTAAAGGCCAGGTTATATATTAAAGGAAAAAAATGAAGCTTAGTTGTTTGTTTTTTCTAACTGTGTTACATACAGACCTCTTCATTCAGTGTGTGTTTTGTTGAGCACAGGCATTTCTTTCTATACCCTTTACCCTCTTTTTCACCCCTTCAGTTCATCCCCTTTGTTCTCTTAAACTGTTTTGCTTCTACTTTCATGTCATATATACATACATGATTCTATGCATTGATATAAAAACCCAGTAGTGGGGCTGGAGGGATGGCTCAGTGGTTAAGAGCACTGACTGCTCTTGCAAAGGACCTGGGTTTGATTCCCAGCACCCACATGGCAGCTACAAACTGTCCTTAACTCCAGTTCCAGGGGAACCCGAAGCCCTCTTCTGACCTCCGTGGCATTGCAGGACACGGGTGCATTCACATGCAGGCAATATACTCATACACATAAAATAAAATATTAAAAGAAAAAAAAACCCAGTAGCACCAAAGGAAAAAAAAGCCTGGCTCAGTGACACATGCCTTTAATCCTAACAGAGGCAGGCCAATCTCTGTGAGTTCAGGACCAGTCTAGTCTATTATAGCAAGTTCCAGGCCAGCTGTGCTACAGGGAGACCCTGTCTCAAAAAGACCCCCCCCCCAAAAAAAAACCCAGTAACCACATGTGAGGGAAAACACAATATTTGTCTTCATTCTCTTAATATGATTATCTCCAGTTGTGTCCATTTTCCTGCAAATGACATGATTTTGTTCTTTATGACTGAAACAATGTACATGGTGTCCAGTATAACTTTTTTCTTTATCTGTTCCTTTGCTCTTGGGCACCTGGGTTGGTTCAATAGTGCAGCCATTGTGAATAGTGCTGCAGTAAACATTGATGAGCAAATATCTCTGTGATAGGTTGACAGGGGTGAATATACAGGGGTAATATATAGTTGGGTCCCATGGCAGGTCTAGTTTTAGCTTCTTGAGGACCCTCCGTACTGATTTCCATGACTAGACTAGTTTACATTCCCATCAGCAGTGTATAATGGTTCCTTTCTGTGCACATCCTTGCCCACATTTGTTGTTCCTTTCTTAATGCTGTTCTGATTGGGGTAAGAGGAGTCTCAATATAGTTTTCATTTGTGTTTCTTTATGACTACTGAAGTTGAACATTCTTTCTTGTGTTATTTGGCCATTTGTGTTTCATCTTTTGAGAACTATCTATTCATTTCATTAGCCCATTTATGGATTGAGCTGTTGCTTAGGGCTTTTTTAAAAATTTATTTTTGTTTAGCTCTTTGAATGTTCTAAATATGAAATCTTTGTTAGATAGTAGCTAGCAAAGACTTTGCTACTGTTCTGTAGACTGTCTCTTCATTTAAGTTTATTTTTATTTTATGTGTATAAGTATTTTGCCTGTGTGGATGTGTGGATATAAATGTACCATGTGTGCCTGGGCCAGTGAAGCAGTTTTGACAAAGGTGGAATGACTGAGAGGTAAATGCAATCTGAGAGAGGCCAGAAGAGGGCATCAGATACACTGGAACTCAAGGATAGGTATTAGCTGCCAGCGGGTGCTAGGAATCAAACCCAGGTCCTCTGAAAGAACAGCAAATGCCGAGCCATCTCTCCTGCTCCCTTGTTTTGCAGAACAGTTCTTCAGCAGTACACACAATATACCAGACTTGCGTCAGATTTTTTCCACTGCTTCAGTGCCATTGCTTGTTTTGGAGCTGTTTAACTTGTTGATCTCTCTTGGTTTAATTTTGCTAGGTCATATGTATCTAGAAATACATCCATTACTTTATAGATTTTTCAATTTAGTAGAATATAAGTCCTTTTTGTCCTAATTTTCTGAATTTTCATTGGTGTTTGTTGTAATGTCTCCCTTTTCATCTCTGATTTTGTTAATTTAGGGTTCTCTCTTTCCTTTGGTTAGTTTGGCTATGGGTTTGTGAGGCTCATTTATCTGTTCAAAGAACCAACTCTGTTTCATTAGTTTTTGTATTATTTTTTTCCATTTCAAATTTCTGCATTGGTTGCAGTTATTTCTTTCCATCTTCTGATTGTAGATTTGACTTGTTCTTGTTTTTCCAAGGACTTAAGGTACTTTGTTAGATTATTTATCTGAGAGCTCTCTGATTTCTTTTGTTTTTTAAAGCAGGCACTTAGTATATAAGCTTCCATCGTAGGACTGCTGCCATTGTATCTTGTAGGTTTCAGTATATTGTGTTTTGATTTTCATATGACTCCAGGAATTTATTTCCTTCTCGATTTCTTTACCCATTCATCATTCAGTAAGTGTGTTGGTCAGTCTCTATGAGTTTGTGTTTGTTTTGTAGTTTCTTCATTGTAGTCATTATTTTGATTGTCCTGTATTTGTTAACTTCGTTTTCTATTATGTGTTGGAAAGTTCCATGGGCTGCTGAGAAGAATGTGCATTCTGCAGTGTTGGATGGAATGTTCTATAGATGTCTGTTCAATACATTTGATTTATGCCCAGATGTTTCTCAAATGTTTCTCTGCCTTTTTTTTTTTTTTTAATAAGAATGTCTATTGTGAGCCGGGCATGGTGGCGCACACTTTTAGTCCCAGCACTAGGGAGGCAGAGGCAGGTGGATCTCTGTGAGTCCAAGGCCTTCCTGGTCTACATAGCAAATTTCAGGCCAGCTGGGGCTACAGGAAGACCCTGCCTCAAAAAGACCAAAAAAAAAAAAAAAAAAGATTGTTGATTGTGAGTGAGGTATTGAAGTCACCCATTATTGTTGTGTTGGGGCTAATCTATGTTTTTACTTGTAATAAATTTGTTTTATGAAATTTGGTACACTCCTGCTTGGTGCATATGAAATATCCTCTTGATAAATTGTTCTCATAATCACTATGAAGTGGCTTTTTTATCCCTTTTTACTTTTTTGATTTGAAGTCTGTTTTGTCAGGTATTAGAACAACAGGGGGCCAGTGAAGCAGTTTTGACAAAGGTAGAACGACTAAGAGAGGGGTAAATGCAATCTGACAGCCTAAAAGAGTCCCAGCCATCAGGGCTGAGACACAAGAGCCCCTACAAGCCAGGCTAGCCCACATACTTTGGAAAGGCCTGGCAAAAAGAGAAAGAAAGACTACCAGGAAAAATGGAGGGAGAGAAAGACCTATTGGCCTCCTAAATTGATGTTGGGTATTAAACAGAAACAGATGAAGTAAATGTGAACGGGGGAAGGCTGGACGTTGATATAACCTGAACGCAGTCTCCCTGATTGCTAGCTACATCTTTGGCTCCCCGGTGCCTATCACCAGGTCATATGTGCTTATCCCATCAGTGGACTGTCCTCCAGTCTGGTCACAGATGATGGCTGGATCTGTATGTGTGCCTTCAGAACAGTTGCAAATGCTTGTCCTGCCCCTGGGCTGTACTTCAGATGTCCAGGTGTGTCACCTGAAACGTCTGTATGTTCTCCTAAAGACTCCGTCTTCATCCAGGTTTCCACCTCACTGAATACTGCATGGTTCGGATTATAAGTTTCTTTGCAGTTTTAGATTTCTGCTGACCAGGTTTCAGTCTTTAGTCCCATGATAACTTTCTCTTGGTTTCCCAAGAGTGCAGTTCCCTGAGCATCGGACCCACTAAGGGTCCCAGACTCTCAGCAAGAGTCTTTTTTGTTTGTTTTGTTTTTTAATTTTTTTATTTATGCATATGTGTGTGTGTGTACGTGCATGTAGGTGCCCTCAGAGGCCAGAGGAGGGCATCATATCCCCTGGAGCTGGACTTATAGACATTGTGAGCCACCTTAGGGTGGACATGCAGAACTAAGCCTGAGTCTTCTGCAAAAGCAATAAGCACCCTTAGCCTCTGCTCCATCTCTCCAGCCCCAGGAGTCTTTAAAATGGTGTTTTGTGGCTGCTCCGTTCAGTTGAGAGGGTTTTTCTTAGCAGCTCTCCTCCCTCTGTAGTCATGGGCAACTTTTCTGTCCCTCCCTCTTCTCTTTCTCTCTAAAATGTCTGTTACTGGGTACAGCGTCAGGGTTGGACAGATGGCTCAGCAATTAAGAGGTCTTGCTGCTCTTGCAGAGGACCCAGGTTGGGTTCCCAGCACCCATGTGGTGGCTAACAACCATCTGTAACTCGGGTCCCATGGGATCCCAAAAATAGTGCAGTGTCAGTTTTCTGTAGCTCCCTGTCTTAAGCATGACTTTGGTCACTCTCTCACTAGAAGGGGTGAACTCCAGAGCATGCCAATCTTTCCAGGATGGGTTTTGTCTTTTCCTTCTTCTGCTCTTTTTTTTTTTGAGACAGGGTCTCCCTGTAGCCCTAGCTGGCCTGGATTCTCTTTGGAGACCAAGCTGGCTTCAAACTCACAGAAATCCGCCTGCCTCTGCCTCCCAGGTGCTGGGATTAAAGGCGTGTGCCACCACACCTGGCTCTCTTCTGCTTTTAATAATTTTAATTATTTGTATTTTGTGTGTCTTGCATGTTCATGTGCACTTGTATGTGTGTTACATGTGGAGGCCAGAATTCAGTGTTGGGTGACCTTCTCAACTACTCTGTATCTTATTTTTTGAGACAATCTCCCCCTTAACCTGGAACTCACCTATTCTGGTAGACCAACTGGCCAGCAAGCCCCAGGGTTCCTCTTGTGTCCACCTCCTCAGTGGAGGGCTGTTTACATAGGTGCTGGGGATCTGAGCTCAGATCCTCAAGCTTGCATAGCACTTTTCTTACTGAGCCATCTCCCTAGCTCCCTGTTCTGCTATTTACAATTTCCTATTTTACTTCCTATTTTTTTAAATTTTACTAGACACTTTGGGGCATTACCTCTTCATTTTTAAAAAATTTGTTTTTATTGGACTGGAGAGATGGCTCAGCGGTCAAGAGCAATGGCTAGAGGACCTGGGTTCGAATCCCAGCACCCACATGGAGGCTAACAGTCATTTCTAACTCCGGTTCTAGGGGATCTAATGCCCTCTTCTGGCCACCATGAGCATTGCACAACATGAGTACACTCACATACATGTAGGCAATACACTCATACACATAAAGTAAAAATAAAATATTTCTAAAAAGTTTGTTTTTATTTTATGTGTATGAGTATTTTGCCCACATATATGTGCATCATGTGCATGTACTGCCTGCAGAGGTCAAAAGATGGGATTGGATCTCATGGAACTGGAGTTACAGCCAGTTGTGAGCCTCCATTTGGGTGCTGGGAACTGAACACTTACCTCTGCAAGAACAGCAAATACTCCTGACCACTGAGGCATCTCTCCAGCCCCGTCATCCACCTCTTTTGATAGGTGTTGCATAGCCGTCCCTAGTTTATTCTCTGGAGGTTCTAGCAGATCACATCCAGGTGTCATCTGCCATCTTAGATCTTTGATGATTAGCTTTTTTCCCCCAGCTGGCCTGAAACTCAGCATGTCGACCAGACTGGCCTCAATCTCACAGAGATCCACCTGGCTCTGCCTCCTGAGTGCTGGGATTAAAGCTTTGTGCTGCCACACCCGGCTCTGGATGCTTACTTTGAATGAAATAAACTTATTATTGTTAATTTAGTTTGCCTCAGTAGGTTATAGGGAAAGGTTTTAAAAAGAACCTTATCCAAATCTGTGCTTGTATTCCTGACAGGTGTTCCATTAAAAATTTTTGGAATCCTCCCAAGTAAATATGAACGAAAAATACTTTGGAAAATTGTGTATGATCTGTATTCCTGCGCATCTATATATAGATATGGACGAATAGAACTAAATCTGTTTATTGGTGATAGAGAATTCAAGGTGGGTTATGACAAATAGCTAGTGTTTTGAAAGAATTCTGTAATTTTCTGTGTAGTCTTAATCTGTAAAATTTTAATTTAGGGCTTGTAACTTTGAGAGTTCTGAGATTGTAAATTTCTATAATGCAATCTTTAGATTCAAGTTAGCGTTTTTAAATATTTTTAAACTGAGCCGGGCATGGTGGTGCACACCTGTAGTCCCAGCACTTGGGAGGCGAATCTCAGTGAGTGCAAGGCCAGCCTGGTCTACATAGTAAGTTCCAGGACAGCTGGGGCTACAGGGAGATCCTGCTTCAAAAAGACAA
>NW_008352270.1:369285-372931 GCF_000622305.1 Nannospalax galili
GGATCTCTGTGAGTTCAAGGCCAGCCTGGTCTACATAGTGAGTTCCAGGACAGCTGGGGCTACAGGGAGATCCTGCTTCAAAAAGACAAGAAAAAAAAAAAATTTTTTTTTAAACTGAAATAAGATACACAATTGTTTTACTTACTCTTCAGTGTGCATTGAGCACATTTATATTGTACAGCCAGTACTGACTGTCTGGCTCCAGAGCTTTTCATCATTCCATTGAACGCTAACTCCCCATTCTTCCATTTCCTCTGGATCTTTCTGTTCTATTTTCTGTGACTTGACTTGGAATCATATGACATTTGTCCTGTTGTGTCTGGCTTACTTCATTTAGCATATTTTGTCTGTTGTGTCGTATTAGAATTTCATTTTTAAAAGACTAAGTAGTATTCTGTATTTATTCACTAAAATTTATGTGTCGATCCACCAAGGGACACTTAGCTGTGTTTGTTGATTTATATATTTATTTAGAGATGGGGAGTCTCTCACCAGGACATGTAACTTGCCAATTTGGCTAGACTGATTGGCCAGTAAGTCCTAGGGAGCCTTCTCTCCACCTCCCCTGTGAAGAGCTACAGGTATATGTTGTTGGATTTGACTTTTACATGGATACTGAGACTCAAACTCAGGTCCTTGGGCTTGTTTGCTTAGCAAGCACTTTTCCCAACTGGTCTTTGTTTGTTTTTGTTTTGTTTTGTTTTCTGTTTTGTTTATATGTACAGAACTAGGGTTGCTAGATTCAACGTAATTCTGTGTTTAACTTTTCTCAGGAAATGCCATCCTGTTTTCCATGCTGTGTGGACTATTTTTCCTTCCCATCAGCCCTGTACAAGTATTCACATTTTTTCTACATCCATGTATGGTGGCCTGGAACTCACTATGTAGACCAGGCTGGCTCCATTTTGATTTTTAGTCTGATCTGTTGGAGGCTCAGTACAGGAACAGTGGCCTCCCGACATTTTTCGCTCTGTAGTGGGAAGGCCTGAATGTTGCTATTAGAATACTCTTTCTAATTGGATCACAGTGCTTTGTGTTAATGATCTGTTGCTCTAATTAGAAGTGCTTATTTATACATAAAAGGGCTCTGGGTAGGAATAATGGATCAAGAAATTCAGGAGTAGCCGGGTGTGGTGGCACACGCCTTTAGTCCTAGCACTCGAAGGCAGAGGCAGGCAGCTCTCTGAGTTCCAGGCCAGTTGGGGCTACAGGGCGACCCTGTCTCAAAAAGACCAAAAAACCCCCTAAGAAACAAAAAAGAAATTCAGGAGTGTATCCTCACCTAGATGGTAACTATTAAACAAGAGCAGAGTGCTCAGACCCTGAGACCATACATACTGTATATGAACAACAGAGAGTAGAGATGCTTCATCAGATTGTATCTTGCTGATTTTCTCAGAGTGGGCCAAGCCTGTGATCCCAGCATTTGGGAGGCACTTGAGAGGTGGAAGGAGGAGGATCAGGAGTTCAAGGTCATCTTCCACTTTATAGTTTGAGACCAACCAGCCTGGGCTATACGAGACCCAAGATTTTGTCTTGCTTACAGAGAAAATGTTCCCACTTCTTGTGCTTCATTTTCCACTGGCTTTTAAACATAAGATTTCCTCTCTCAGGACTACCTTTCCATTTGCTGACAGTGGTTCCCTAATATTTATTTCTGACATACCTGTTTTTCTCCACAGTATATAACACAAGTTAATTAATTATTCATGTCATTAGCTACTGTTTTCAGCTCTGCCATGTTGTCAGACGCAGAGGATAGGGATTGTTTCTGTCTTATTGTGTCCATAGCTAAATGATTTTTGGTGTGGGTTTGTAACAATTTTGCTTTATATCCTGGGCTGGCATCAAACTTACTTTGTAGCCCAGGCCAGACTTGAACTCTCAGCAATCCCAATTTCTCAAGTGCCAAGATTACAGGATCTGCCAGGACATCACATATTTTTGTTTTAGTTTTTCTTCAATAAGATTTTTCCTTAACAAGTCACATTATATAGCCTGATATTTTTTAAGATTTTCTTTTTTATTTATGTCTATGTGTTATGCCATGTGTGTTGGTGCCCATGGAGGCCAGAGAGGGCATTGGATCCCTTGGAGCTAAGGTTACAGGTGTTGTGAGGTGCCTATGTGAGTTATGGGATCCAGCTTGGGTCCTCTGGAAGAGCAGCAAGTGCTCCCAGCTGTTGAGCGATCTCTAACCCATGTACAGTGAATTTTATATGTTGCTGCTATATGTTTTCAAAATGAAGAAATATTTGAAAAATTTATGTATAATGTTTTATACTTCCATTATTTATTTACTTATTTATTTAGGCAGGATCACACTATATAACTCTGACTGGCCTAGCACTTGCTATATAGACCAAGCTGGCCTGCCTCTGCTGCCTGAGTGCTGGGACTAAAAGCAAAATGTGCACTGCCAACCCGTAATCCTCATCTTTTAATTTAAATTTCTCAGTACTGTTAAGATATTAATGTTAAGTCATATTTGATATGGACTATGATGGTACATAATTTTTATTTTGCTTTCACTAGAAACTAACAGCAACTCCTCAAAGACCAGATTTGTATCATGTATTAAGTGTTCTTTGGCAAGTGGCTTGTGAAATTAAAATTCTGCGCATGGTGAGTAAAGTGTTAGATGCCAAGGGAATTGTATTATATTTCAAAGAGGCTAGTAAATGGAAATTATGTTCTGAAGATTAACTTATGAGATTGATTTCTTTTTTTTTTTCCCAACTCTTGAAGGCAGATTAACTTTGACACTTTTTTGGCAGTTTTATCTTCATTTGTCATAAAAGTAATTTGACTGGCCCATGATGAAACTAGGAAACTTGGTTTGTTTGAGACCTGGTCTGCTGTGTAGCCCAGGCTGATCTCAAACTGGCAATCCCCTGCCTCAGCTTCCCAACTACTTGGATTACAAACAGGCATATACCACCATGCCTGGCTAGGAGACTTGTTTTTTAAAACAAAAGAAGAAAAATTTAAAGTTGATACTGTAGTTCTGTAGCTCATGTGCAACACACTTTTAGTCTCCCTAGTTTCCCTTGCTTTTCTGTTTTTAAATATAATGAATATTATATTGCTGTGTTTGGTTTTTGAGACAGTTTCATTATGAAAGCCAGGCTTCCCTCAGACTTTCCATCTTCCTGCCTCAACTCTTGAGTACTTAGATAACAGACCTGCCTGCCATCCAGCTTGCCCACATTCCTTAGTGTCATTCAATAGTTAGTTGTTATTAGTACTTACTGAGTTACATCAGACATGAATTTAAGTGATTTATTCTTTAATTTGTATAGGGTTGTTTTTCTGTGTGGGATTTGAACCCAGGGCTTTGTATATGCTAGATAAATGTTCTGACACAAAGCTAGAGCCCTAGCCCCTAAGTATGGTGGGTTTTTTTCGGGGGGGTTGTAGACAGGGTTTTATGTATCTCGCACTACCTCTACTTCCCAAGTACTTGGATTTCAGGTGTGCACTACCACAACCAGATTATTTGGTACTAGGCATCAAACCCAGAGCTTCATGCATGCTAAGCAAGCTTTCTAAGGCAAGGATAATTTGGGGGATAATTTGAGGTACTTTGAGCAAGAATTAATGTTTGTTTTCTTCCTTTTAGAAGCCTTGGTCAAAATTTTATATA
>NW_008352270.1:372954-405431 GCF_000622305.1 Nannospalax galili
AGAGAGAGAGAACGAGAACACCTTGGGTCTGGGGAAATGGCTCAGTAATGTGCTTATAATGCAAACATGAGGACATGGGTTTGGATCCCCAATACCTATGTAAAACGCAGGCCTGAGAGTACATGCCTACAGTCTTCATATTGGGAGAAAGAGACAAGAAGACCCTGGGCCTTGCTAGCTAGCTAGAGTCTTTTGAAATCTATATGCTCCAGATTCAGTGAGAGACCCTGTCTCAAAAAAGATGGCAGAGACCTGGTCTACATAGTGAGTTCCAGGCCAGCCAAGGCTATATAGTGAGGCCCTGTCTCAAAAAAAAAAAAGGAATGATAGTAGAAAACATGCCTGTATATGTATATGTACCACACAGATACATAGACATACAGGAAAAAAATACCTTGTGTTTGTTTTTCTTCCCTCCAGGAACACTGGTCATCATTTGGTCTGTATACTGAAAGTGGGCACCTAGAAAAGTCAAAGCGGAGGGTAAGAATGAACAGTGCTATTCCCAGTTACCTCTTAATGGAACGTTTATTTTCTTTAAGAATATCTTTATTCTGTAGACATTTAAATCGTTAATTTAGAATACTAAGTGTATGTGTGTGTGTGTGTATGCATGCACACAAAAGAAATAAATGTATGTTTAATAAAAGAAAGTTAGAAAAACTAAAAGAAATTTTAATAATACTTAGGTCTGGTGGTGGTGGTGGTGGTGGTGGTATCTCTTGAACACAGCAGGGACTGAGTTCATGTTGATGTTACATTTGAACTTTGTTTTTTATTCTACTTACAAGTTAATAGACTTTCACTGTTGGCCAGAGACAGGGATATTTTGATTAGATACAGGATTTTGTTTGAACTTTAGCCCACTATATGGCTCAGTGGTTTACCAAGCATACTTCTCCTTTACAGTAAACAGTAAGCAGCACTGCTTTTAGTCCTGCAGAGAGTCATTATCTCATCCTTCAAGGTCACTTACAGTGCTCAAGTGACCCAGGTTAAAAAGAGTTAGACCTACAACAAGAAAACTTAGAGAAATGGGGCCGTCCCAACGAGTATCTTGAGGGAATAAGTGTATAGCATTTATTTACTCTGATAGTATTTTATGACTGACTGCACTTTATTTCTGTCCAGGACCCATTACATCAAATGCACCAAAACCTACATCTTGTTCGGATGACACCTCGTAAAACTTTATTTACAGAAAACTTAAATCCTATTAACTATGATATATTTTTTCACATGGTGAAGCACTGCTTTGGGAAACGTAATGCCCCACTGTTACATCATTTACGGTAAGTAAAAATAAAAATAAAGACAAGTATAAAAGCAATTTAATGTGACTATCCCTTGTGTTAGAAGTCTGTCCTAGAACATCTTGATTTCAAGTGAAGCATACCCATGTTTCACGGTTGAAAACACTTTCTTCTGGACTGGATAGATGGCTTGGTGATTAAGAGTACTTGTTGCTCTTCTGGAGGACTCAGTGTTGGGCAGCTGACAAGCACATGTAATTCCAGCTCCAAGGAATCCAACACCCTCTTCTGGCTTCCTGGGACAGCCACACTCACACATAGTATACACACACATAAATTTAAATAAAATAAAAAATCAGTCTATCGTCTCTGCTGTGCGTTGTATCTGTGCATTGTATTTTCTACGTTTTGCTGTGACATGCCTGCCATCTATTAAATACCTGCATCATTGCCTGTTCATTGGTTCTGTTTCCTGACCAGAGTGGGGGTAGATCATTATACTACTCTGCTTCTTGCCCTGGACAGCATTTCATGCTTTTGAAAGCTGTATATGAGTTCTAGGTAGCATTACCCATTTCTTTTTTTCTTTCTTCTTTTTTTTTAAAATTTATTTTATTATTTTTTGCCATCTATTAAATACCTGCATCATTGCCTGTTCATTGGTTCTGTTTCCTGACCAGAGTGGGGGTAGATCATTATACTACTCTGCTTCTTGCCCTGGACAGCATTTCATGCTTTTGAAAGCTGTATATGAGTTCTAGGTAGCATTACCCATTTCTTTTTTTCTTTCTTCTTTTTTTTTAAAATTTATTTTATTATTTTTATGTGTCATGCAGTGCAGCGGAGGTCAAAAGAGGGCTTCAGATTCCCCTGGAACTGGAGTTAAGGATGGTTTGTAGCCACCATGTGGGTACTTGGAATTGAACCTGGGTCCTCTGCAAGAGCAGTCAGTGCTCTTAACTGCTGAGCCATCTCTCCAGCCCCATCATTACCCATTTCTATATAGGGCTAATGTGTAGTGTGTTCTTCACCTTGTAATTAGCCCCTAATCATTTAAGGCATTATCAGATCATTGTTTAACCTATAAACCTACAGCACTATTGACTAGAAATCTCTCGTCTTTTTTTTTTTTGGTCTTATTGAGATAGTGTCTCCCCAGGTGGCCCCTAGAACTCACTTTGTAGACCAGGCTGATGTTGAACTCACAAGAGATCTGCCTGCCTCTGCCTCCTGAGTGTTGGGATTAAAGGTGTGCACACACACACCCCTCCACCCCCCTTCCTCTCCCTCCCTACTTCCCTTTCCTTCTTTCTTTCTTTCTTTCTTTCTTTCTTTCTTTCTTTCTTTCTTTCTTTCTTTCTTTCTTTCTCTCCCTCTCCCTCTCCCTCTCCCTCTCCCTCTCCTTCCTTTTCCCTCCCTCATGAAGAACCTCCTCTGCCATGTGACCCTACCCCAAGTAAATGGGGCCAAATGACTGGACGTATATTTGAGACAGGATTTCCCTGTAGCCTCAGCTGGCCTGGAACTCGCTATGTAGACGAGGCTCACCTCAATCTGTCAGCGATCTGCCTGTCCCCACCCTCCCCAGTGCTGGGATTACAATTCATTTCTTTTAAAACTTGACTTTTAACAGAAGGCTTCAGCATTTAAAGTCATGCATTTTTTTACTTAGACTAATTAGACAAAGCAGGATTCTTCATTCTATTGTATACTTTGCAGTGTATTCAGAGTGTGGATGTGCTTCAAAGTAGACCGCTTACTGCTTAAGTCTTATAACATTAAGTGGTAAAGACATATTGGCCACTTGCAGATAGAAGCTTACTACTGTTCAAGGCTAGCAGGACCTATATTGTAAATTTGTGACCTGACTGGGATATGGAATGAACCCCATCCCAAAAAACCACACAAAAGTTCAAAATGTCAATAAACCAGGGGGTGGAGAGATGGCTCATCAGTTAAAAGCACGGGCTGCTCTTTCAGAGGACCCAGGTTTGGTTCCCATCGTCCACATGGCAGCTAACAACTGTCCATCATAACTCCAATTTCAGGGGATCCGATGCCCTCTTCTGACCTCTGTGGGCATTGCATGGCATGGGTACACATGTAGGCAATATACTCATACACCTAAAAATAAAAAAATAAATTTTTATTTTTAAATTTTATCTTATTTTTTTATGTGTATGAGTGTGTTGCCTTCATGTATGTGAGTGCACCCGTGTCGTGCGATGCCTCGAAGGTCAGAAGAGGGTTTCAGATTCCCCTGGAACTGGAGTTAAGGATGTTTCGTAGCCACCATGTGGGTGCTGGGAATCAAACCCAGGTCCTCTGCAAGAGCAGTCAGTGCTCTTAACCACTGAGCTGTCTTCTCCAGCCCCCCCCAATTAATTTTTAATTAAATATTTTTTAAAAAATAATAGCAAGTTCAAGGCTAGCCTGTGATACATAAGACTCATTTTAAAAAGAGGAATGGGAAATATGGAAGATGTTTTAAAATTTTCCTTTGAGATCTCTAGGGTGGCTAACATTCTGTTCAATGTGAAAAGTACTGGAACTAATTTCTAACAAAATATTTTATTACATTGTTTATTATCAGAGGTTTATTAATGGTTTCTTATTACCAGAGGTTTTTTGATAGTTTCTTGCTCAACTAACATAAAACAACACTTTCTGAGTTGGGGAAGTGGCTCATTAGGTAAAATACTTGCTACACAAACATGAAGATCTGAGTTTGGATTCCCAACACCCACATAAATGCCAGGAAGGTGTGACAGCCTACCAAGACAAGGGATCCTTAGCACAAACTCACCAGTTGTTAACATGTTGGCAAGCTCTGGGCTCAATTGAGAGACCTGCCTCAGTGAATACTGTGGAGAACAGATGAGACCAATGCCCAGTGTCAGTGCTGGGCCTCTGTGTTTACACACAGACACATGAAAAGGAAAGCTTTCTGTTAATTTATTGGCCAGAGATTGCTACATGAAAATGTGGAAATGATTAAAAATTGCCAAGCAGCCAACTTTGTGCTATTAGTACTTACTGAACTTTTACATAAGCCAAAATGGGGTTGAGATATTTTTGTAGGGCAGGGATGTAACCCATTGTTGGAGTGTGGATTAGCGTTCATTAGGCCCTGGGTTGGATCCTCAGACTGTACATTCACACATTGATCACAGGGAGTAAATACAAATGGGTGAAAGAGATAAATAAAATGTGTGTTTTGTTTTTGGTATTTCTGGGGATTAACTCAGGGCCTTGAACACAAATGCTAGGCATGCCCTCTACCACTGAGCCACTTCTTATTATCTTTTTAATATTTTACATTTTATTTTGAGACAAGGACTTACTAAGTAGACCAGCCTGGTCTTGTATCCATAGATCTACCTCTGCCTCCAGAGTGCTGAGATTAAGGCATGTACCACCTATTTTAAAAAGATGAGTAAACTAGGATTGTTTTGAGAATTAGAACTTATTAAAGCTTAAATTTGTTATTTTTATTACAAGTTAACTATGAATCTTTACGAAGAAACAAAGTGTATATACTACAGGCAAGTTCTTAAGCTAAAGAACTTTCATTATATGCCAGTCATTTTTAATTGGGCTTAGAAGCCAGCTAATAGTTACATGGTTTCTGTTTTTTGTTGTGTTTTTTTCAGTTCACTGAGTACGGTTGATCCAGGGGATATACTGCGGCAGATAAGAAGAAATCCTGGAGAGACGGTCCTTAGAATGTACCCTCAAGACTTTAAAAGACTCTTTGAAGCTATCGAACAATCTGAAGAAACTGTCTTTAAATGGGTCTATGATGAAAGCTTGGATGACATAGTGATATAGGAAAACAGACTGTCAAGACAGTAGCTGAAGCAGTTTATTTATTTCACATTGCAACACAAATGCAAACTAAAATTGAAAAAGTTCACTTTATTTCAACAGAAGATAACTGTTGTTTGGCACCATCTAGGCAGATCGTTTCTTCTGAAGTTGTTGCCTTTGATATATTGGATAAAACTGTTTTATAAAATAAAATGAGCTGGGGTGTGGTGGTGCACACCTTTAATCCCGGCATTCAGGAGGCAGAGGCAGGTGGATCTCTGTGAGATCAACACCACTGTGATCTGCATAATAAGTTCCGGCCAGCTGGGGCTATGGGGAGACCCTGTCTCAAAAAACAAAAAGAGAATGAATAAAATTAAAACTTCAGTTGTGTATTTGGTCAGATCAAATTTGTTTTGTTTTAAATTGCTATCTGCTGTAGGTCGATGGTAGAGTACATGCTTAATTATGTACAAGGCTCTGGCTTTGATCCCCATCACATGAAAAAAATTTTTTAATTTAAAAAGATCTGTGGGGTGTGGTGGGCACACGCCTTTAATCCCAGCACTTGGGAGGCAGAGGCAGGTGGATCTCTGTGAGTTCAAGGCCAGCCTGGTCTACAAAGTGAGTTCCAGGCCAGCTGGAGCTACAGGGAGACCCTGTCTCAAAAAGACTAAAAAAAATCTGTTGGCTCCTCAGCGTGGTGGTATAGGCCTTTAAACCCAGCAGAGGCAGGCAGATCTCTGAGTTCAAGGCTAGCCTTGTCTACATAGTTCCAGGGCAGCTAGGGATACATAGGGCGTGGTGGTATAGGCCTTTAAACCCAGCAGAGGCAGTTCAAGGCTAGCCTTGTCTACATAGTTCCAGGGCAGCTAGGGATACATAGTGAGATCCTGCCCCAAAACAAAACAAAAACACCTTTTGACCAATCATCATTGCTGATTGTTTGCATCCTTCTCCAGGTTGAGTTTCTATTAGGCTTATAAAATAAACTGATTTAGCCAGCCATGGTGGTACATAGCTGAAATCCTAGCACTTGGGAGGTGGAGGCAGGAAGACCCATCAGTTCAAGGTCAGCTTCAACTATATAGTGAATTTGAAGACAGCCTGGTCTACATAATGAGACTGCCTCAAAAAACAAAAATAACAAGTGGTTAATTTAACTTTCATTGTGTCAAAATGGATTGCCAGGAACTATTTAAACTTTAATAGACTTTAAACTTTAGAAATAAAAATTGTATGTAATATTTTATAGTTTTTGTTTGTAGATGTATAAATGAATCATTAAATTGACCCCAGGTTTTTTGCCTTAATTCTATCTTGTGTAATTAATGTACTTTCAATGTGTATAACTCAAAAATTTCTTGAACTAAGTGCAGTGGTGTATACCCAGACTTTCAGCAGAGACTGAGGTGCGAGGATTGAGTCCAGGAGTTGGAGACCAGCTTGAGTGGGGGTGGGGTGGGGGATAAAAGCAAGATCTCATCTCAAAAGCAATTCTTGCAGAATGAGAGCACTGTTCAGTGAGTAAAGCGCTTGCTGTGGAAGCATGGGGCCTGAGTTCAGATCCCCAGCACCCAGGGAAAGCGAGGCACAGGGGAGGTGCTCACTGGCCAGAAAGTAGCCAAACCCAGGAGCTCCAGGTTTGAGGAAGGGCCCTTTTAATTCCTGCATGTGTAAGACAAGGCAGCTCTCTCTGAGTTCAAGGCCAGCCTGGTCTACATAGCAAATTCCAGGCTAACTGGACTATACAGCGAGACTGTCTCAAAAGAAAAAAAAAGTGTTCATACACAACCAAAAGAATTTCTAGGCTGAGGATATAGCTCAGTGGTAAAGTGCTTTCCTAGCATGTGTGAGGTTATGGGAACAAACCATGGTTCAGAGAAGAAGGAATAAAAAAAGAAAAATGCATTTTTTGTTCCATGGAGGAAGTTTATCTAGGTCTAGGGATGGTAGAGCAGTAACAACCTGATTTGATCCTCAGCATAGTAAATAAAAGTTCAGGTTTGGACATGTAGTTCAGTTGCAAAACGTGCTGCACATGTGAGGTTCTAGCATTGTTTTTAAAAACCCTGAAACTAGATGGGGCTGGAGAGATGGCTCAGCAGTTAAGAACACTTGTTCTTGCAGAAGACCCGGGTTTGAATCCCAGCACCCACATGGCAGCTAACAACTGTCTTAACTCCAGTCCCAGGGGATCCAACAGCCTCTTCTGACCTCCTCGGGCACGGTTTTACTTACCTACATGCAGGCAATACACACGTACACATAAAAATAATTTTTTTTAAAGTTAAAAAAAACTTGAAACTAGATCTGTGACCTAAATATTGAATGACTTTAAAGATATTTTCTTAGAGCCAGGCATGGTGGCGTGAACCTTTAATCCCAGCGCTTGGGAGGGAGAGGCAGGAGAGTCTCTGTGAGATCGATGCCAGTTTGGTCTCCATAGTGAGTTCCAGGCCAGCCGGGGCTACAGGGAGACCCTGTCCCTGAAAAACAACAAAAAAGGTATTTTCTTAGCAGCAAACTCTTACCGGCTGAAGTGCTACAGTGCTTTCTTGCCCTCTCTGCCCTCCCCACACCATACTTCAGTTCCTTCAACTATGGGCTTGTGTGATGGTTAGCCCTGTCAACGCCACACAACCCAGCAGCACCTGGGAAGAGAGGATCGATGGACTATCTACTTTTGCTTGGCCTATGTGCATGTCTGTGTGGAATTATTCTTAATTCCTGTAGGAAGGGCCAGCCCATGTATTGTGGGTTGGCACCTTTCCTTAGGCAAGGGATCCTAGCCGATGTAAGAGAAATCAAGTTGAGCATGAGCAGGCATGTATGCATTCATTGCTCTGTTCTACATAGTGAGTTCTAGAACAGCCAGGGTTACATAATGAGACCCTGTCTTAAAAAAAAAAAGGAAAGAAAAATTGATGAGTTTCATATGATTAGAATCAAGTAATGCTGATTTCACAGTTTAACAGTTGTAATGGATGATTCTTAGACATCTATCAAAGTTTGTTTCAGAGTAATTAAAAATAATATAGAAGCAATTTTTAAAAATCTATTAGCTGGAGAGATGACTCAGCAGTTAAGAGTACTTGGCGCTCTTGCAGAAAAATGGAGTTCACGTCCCAATACCCACATGGCAGTTCACAACTGTCTATAACTCCAGTTCAGGGACCCTGACACCCTCTTCTGGACTCTGCAGGCACCAAGCAGTGTGTAGTTTACTTACATACATGCAGGCAACACATACATAATGTTTTTTAAGAAAAAATTTTTAAAGAAGGTAATAGATCATTGAAAAAGTTCTAGATTTTACCTGAAACACTTTTTTTTTTTTTTTAAGCTTAAGGACCATTTCATTGGAGTTTTAAAGAAAAACCCAAGGCAGGCAAGCTGTAAATCTCAGCAGCTGCCCAGAGGAGGAAGGGAGTTAAAAAGGCAGGCCATAAGCTTGCATGGAGGTCAGACTCAAGGAGGACAAGTAGGCACATGGCAGGGAGGAGACCTTTAGAGAAAGAGTACAGAAACCCAAAATGTTGGGGAAGCCCGAAGTGTTAGGGAAAGAATGCTTAGAAATGAGAAAAAAAGAAGAAAGGTGAGGTTACACTTCTGAAGAATTCAGAAAATTGGGCGGACTTACACAGCTACATGTCTACAGCCAGATATGTCACTGTACTAGCGGCAGGGATTCCAGACAGGAAAAGTACATGACCTCTTGAAGCACTGCTTATTCTGCCAGTCTTTCTAGCGTGGCTTATATGTCAACCCACCTTCCTCAGTCCCAAGAGGCTCTCACTATGTGGCCCTAGCTGACCTTGAACTTGCTATGTAGACCAAGCTGGCCTCAGCTCAGGTCTGCCCAGGGCTAAATGTGGGTACCACCTCACCAGGCTGGAAGGTATTTAATCTGAGATGTGTTTGCTATTGCTTTGGTTTTGTTTTTGTTTTGTTATGGGGTAGAAGCCAGGGCCTTAAACCTGCTAGGCAAGTGTTCTACCACAGACTGACTTTCACCAGCCCAGAACTGAAGCACCAGTCCCCACGTCATTTCACATTGGTGTCTAATCAAAGCTTAAAAGACTTGCTGTCACACTTTGCCTCCATGAAGGCAAAGCGCAACTTTAGGCTGCTTTTAAAATTTCGTTTGTAACACTTGGCCAAACCAATTTTCTCGTGGCTTTCCTGTCGTTGGCTTAGAGCTTAATGTTATTGGAGATGCTGAATGTTCTTCCTTCCTGCAATGCCACTGTTGCATAATCTATGCAATCTTCTCAACATCAGTCTTCTGTCCTCCCCAGCCGTGTGCTGATTTGACCCTTGATTTCCTTTCAAGCATCTTAACTCTCTTTTCATCCATCCGTTTATACAGGGAGTGGTCAACAACAGCAGTACTTTGGATTTTGAATGAGTGAATTTCTTAAGCATGTAGCAAGCAAAAGTAAAAGTAACTGGGGCTGGTGGCACTGGAATTGGGAGTCTCGTGTCCGCGGTGCGGTTACCCGCAGTTGGACCGTTGAGCAGTCGGTGACTGGGCCTCAGCGCAGAGCGCACCCAGTCTTCAGCCGCCGCCACCGCAGCAGTAGCTGCAGCCCCAGCAGCAGCAGTCAGGCACCCACGGTCACAGTCCCTGCGCTGGTGCAGCCTCCCTCGCCTGCTCTGCTCTTCCTCCCATTGCTCGCACCATGGCTGATCAGCTGACTGAAGAGCAGATTGAAGAATTCAAGGTAGCTTTCTCCATATTTGACAAAGATGGTGATGGTACCATCACAACAAAGGAACTTGGGATTGTCCTGAAGTCACTGGGTCAAAACCCAACAGAAGCTGAGTTGCAGGATATGATCGACGAAGTGGATGCTGATGGGAAGGGCACCATTGACTTCCCAGAATTCTTGACTATGATGGCTAGAGAAATGAAAGTTACATATAGCGAAGAAGAAATCCGGGAGGCCTTCCGAGTGTTTGACAGGGATGAAAATGGTTTCATCAGTGGGACAGAACTATATCACATCATAACAGTCTTAGGAGAAAAAATAACAGAGGAAGAAGTCAATGAAGCAATCCAAGAAGCAGATATTGATGGAGACGGACTAGTCAGCTATGAAGAATTCATACAGATGATGATTGCAAAATGAAGACCTACTTTTCAACTACTCTTCCCCCTCCAGAAGAATCGAATTGAATCTCTTACTTACTGCTTCCAAAAAATAAATTTAAAAAAGGAAAAGCAAAGAGAGAAAAAACAGTTCATTTATTCATTGTTTCTATATAGCAAAACTGAATGTTAAAAAGTACCTTCTGTTCACACACAAAATCTGTATGTATTGGCTGGTGGTCCTGTCCCCTAAACATCAAGCTCTACATCAGTTTTACAGCACACATGCACACATACTTATACTAACTTAGTGATAAGGAAGCACTTAGTGGGCTCCTTAAAAGTTCCATTGGCTAATGATGAATACTCTGAGCAGACCCATTTTTCATACAGCTAGACAATGAAGCTCAGCCAGGCATTTGTATTAAAATCGAAAAGTGGTTCTGGCACCCATATAAATCCAAGAAATCCAGAACCCAGATAAATCCAAGAAGAAAGAAGTTATTCGCTTTATACATTTTATCTGCCTGTATTTTTTCTACAACATTTGGTGAAGGAGGGGAATGGGTTCTCTTTCCCCAACGTGCAGAGATACTGCTTACTACAGGTCTGTCTCATTATGCTTGTGTTTACAAACTATTTGTGGAGTTGGGATTTTGTTTTCATTTTCTTTGGTGGCATTTTTCCAGGTTATTTTGCTTCAGTAACAAAGGCAATTGTTTTTTTAATGAGTTGTCTTCACCTTTTTCTGACATTTGTACGTAATGGATTCAGTATTGGAGAAAAGTGCACTGTTTCTGTCATATTTCCAATCTGTGTTGGTGCTCACTTAAAAAATAAAATGGAAAGCCGGGCGTGGTGGCGCATGCCTTTAATCCCAGCACTCAGGAGGCAGAGGCAGGCAGATTTCTGTGAGTTCAAGGCCAGCCTGGTCTACATAGTGAGTTCCCGGACAGCTGGGGCTACAGGGAGACCCTGTCGCAAAAAGACAAAAAAAGAAAAAAA
Organism: Nannospalax galili; assembly: GCF_000622305.1. Classification (NCBI taxonomy): domain Eukaryota; kingdom Metazoa; phylum Chordata; class Mammalia; order Rodentia; family Spalacidae; genus Nannospalax; species Nannospalax galili. The sequence continues at coordinate 384,118 of NW_008352270.1, forward strand.
ATGATGAGTTTGAGTGCTTTCCCTGCATGTATGTAAGTGCATCAGGTGTGTACAATGCCCACAGAGATCAGAAGAGTGTATCAGATGCCCTGGAACTGGAGTTACGAATGGTTATAAGCCACTGTGTAGGTACTTGGAACCGAACCTGGGTCCTCTGCCAGAGAAGACAGTGCTCTGAGCCATCTCTCTAGCTCCTCAGTGATATTTGTCAATTTGTGCTTCCTTTTATTTCCTTAGATCGAGTAAGGTTTTGTCACTTTTGTTCACCCTTTCCAATAACCAAGGGTTTTGCTTCCTTGATCGTTTGTGTTGTTTTTTTTTTACTAGTTTTTCATTATGTTCAACGCTAATTTTTATTGTTTTACCATCTACTGCTTTGGAGTTTAGTTTCTGCTTATTCTTTTTGACCTTGCTCATCAACATGAGGGTGTTTTCTTAATGGACATGTCTCTGATTTCGTTGATGTAGGAATTTTGGTTCCAGGCTGTGCTCCTAGACATGCTTTTCATTTTTAAGATCTAGCTTTGTGAGTTTGTCTTACGACGCAAATTCTCAAGCACGCCACAAGCAGAAGTGAGGAGGCAACAATGGAGCCATACCCGAAGACCAGCTCCTCTGAAGAGGATATCTTCACGGATCATTACCTGATCCCCAAGACCCTTGGCCAAGGGGGCTTTGCTGAGGTCAAACTGGCCCTCCACCGCCACACAGTGGTGCCAGTTGCTGTCAAGATCCTGGAAAAGGATGAGGACAATGAAATAAAAAATTAAAAAATAAATAAATAAAATGGAAAAACAAATTCAAAACATGTTCAGATGGGTTCTAGTTCAATTTGTTAGTCTAAAATTGTTAATAGCCAAATTACTGCAAAACACATTTGCAATTGGTTGACCTGAGGATGCTGTGCAGAAAATGGGTGAAGGCTAAACTTGAGACAAAATCCTGGTAGTACTTCCGAGTGCTCTGAGCCCATGGTAACAATGCCACACCCTGGCATGCATGAGTATGTTGGTTTAGTACTGTGTGCATCGCACTAGAGTGAAGTGAATGTCAGGTGGTCATCAAATGACACAAAATTTTAAAGAAAAATCTTTACCAAGGGAGCATCTTTGGACTCTCTGTTTTTAAAACCTTCTGAACCATTACTTGGACCTGACTGAGTGGTCTGTGACTGTGGACTTCAGCACAACCATCAACACTGCTGTTCAAGAAATTATTTACATTCCTTCTTAATTTACATTCCTAATTATTTACATTCCTAGCGTTCTAAACGCAAAAAAAGTAAAAGAGTAAATAGATAGATGGTAATGTGTCAAATCAAGCACTTACAACACTTAGCAGAAACTATTGGCATAGTCTGATTGGGAGCGCAAGGAAAAGTAACATCAAGTCAGATGCTCAGAGCATTCACCAGAAATTACTAGGGAAATTCTACTGAAACAGATTGGTGTTCCTAAGAGCTCCAGGCAAAGTATTTTCTACATGGATGAACTTTCTGGTCTGCAGTTCCCACTGCATGCATTTTGTTATTTTGAGACAGGGTATCCTGGTAGGCCATCTGCCTGGAACTTGCTATGTAGACCAGGCTATACTCAATGTCACAGAGATCTGTCTGCCTCTGCCTCCTGAGTGCTGGGATTAAAGGCATGCAACACCATGTCTGGCAACTGCAGGCATTTTTATATTATGAGATAAACAGCAGTAACCTCTGTTGAAAATGGCTTATGTTTTTAGTATCCTGAGCCATTTGTTGCTCTACTTTCTCCGTTACAGAGTAGGGGGGCTGGGGTAGGCAGCCAGCCCCCAGGATGGGGAGTCTTGGGGCACACTTGAAATAAACAAGCTGGAGTCTAGGATAAAGGAACTTTTCGCTCTCAGAGTTCACAGTCCACAAGTGCAAAATATGACAGCTTACCAATATAATTTATACCACCTTATCACTGCCATATTAATCTTTCTAGTATCTGTTTCACCATCAACTCCTTTTTTAAAGTAATTTTTTTTTTGAGACAGGGTCTCCCTGTAGCCCCAGCTGGCCTGGATTCACTATGGAGACCAGGCTGGCCTTGAACTCAGAGAGATCCTCCTGCCTCTGCCTCCCCAAGTGCTGGGATTAAAGGCATGTGCCACCACACCCGGCAAATATTTTATTTTTATTCTATGTGTATGAATGGATTGCCTGCTGAGCTATCTCTCCAGCCCCTGCCATCAACTCTTTCTATATAAGCAGGCAGACACATAGCCTGTCTTCAGTTTGCATCCAAAAAACTGGAATTTAATTTTGTTTTTTGGAAAAATAATTTGAATACACTAAGGGGAGCAGTCAGTGGGCTTGGCAGTAACTAGAATACTACCTGCAGCCTACAATTTTAATTTTGTGTGTGAGTGTGCATATGCACTGCGTGTGCATGCATGCACCTGCCTGCACTCGCATGTCCACAAGTGCCATAGTAGGTATACAGACATCAGGGGACAATTTGCAGGAATCAGTCTTTCCTTCCACAATGTGAGTTCTGGGGATTGAGTTCAAATCTGAACTCAATGGCATGAGCAGCAAGCAGCAGTGCTTTCTGTGAAATTAACCACGGGTTAGAATTTAGAAAAGCAACACGCCCTACTAAGTCATCTCGCTAGCCTCCACCTTGGTTTTTCAAACACAGTCTCTTACTGACCTGGAGCTCACCAAGCACATGAGACTGGCTCGGCAGCAAGCTCCAGAGTCCACCAGTGTCGACCTCCCCAGTGCTGAGATTATACATGCATGCCACCATATTCAGTTTATGTGGGTTCTGAGGATTGAACTCAGGACCTCATGCTTGCACAACAAGCACTTTACCAACTGAGCTATCGATCCAGCTCCTAGAATTTTTAAAAAAGAAATTGGCCTGTGGGTGTGGCTCAGTGATAGGGCACTAGCCTGCCACGTAAAAATGTCTCTAGGCCAGGCGTGATGGCGCACGCCTTTAATCCCAGCATTTGGAAGGCAGAGGCAGGCAGATCTTTGTGAGTTCGAGGCCAGCCTGGTCTACGTAGTGAGTTCCGGGACAGCTGGAGCTACAGGGAGACGCTGTCTCAAAAAGACAAAAAAAAAGTCTCTAAAAGAAAGGCAGATGCCTGGAGACATAGCTCAGTGGTAGATAGCTGGTCTGGCATATACATAACTTAATTAAATCCCCATCATCCCGCAAAAGGGAAATGTACAGTGAATTGTCCATTCACTGAAAAATGTAAGCAATTACTAAAGCATAAGATATAGGTAGGTAGTTGTTCATAGAAGCAATAAGTTGCCCAAATTGGGGTGCTTTGTTTTTTGTTTGTTTTTTGAGACAGGATCTCACTGTGTAGCCCTGGCTATCCTGGAACTCCCTATGTAGACCAGGCTGGCCTCGGTCTCACCTGCCTGTGCCTCCCAAGTGCTGGAATTAAAGGCATGTGCCACTGCACTCCCAGCTCGCCCTACAAACTTGAAGTTAAATTTAGCTTCCCTGTTACATTTTACAATGAGAGAAATCAACACTATCCAAAGTCTCTGGTTGAGAGACCAAAATGTGAATTGCAGTACAATTAGTTATGAGGTGATCAGAATGGTTTCAGAGAAGTCATGATAATTAACCTTTCCAGCACTGTGACAACTGACACAAAAGGAGGAAGCATTTAATTTGCCCATTGTTTGCAGTGCAGTGGACTGGAGAGGGCATGACAGAGCAGAGCAGCTCACATCATGGTGGCCAGGAAGCAGAAAGGATGCCTACACCAATACTCTTTCTTCTCCTCCCCCTTTGATTCCATCAAGTCCCCTGCCCGTGGGCTGCTGCTGCCTACATTCATGGTATGTCTTTCTGTTAGCGAACCACCTTTGGAGATGCTCTTGCAGACACACCCAGAGGTGTGCTTTATTCATCTCCTAGTTGCTTCTCAAGCCAATGAAGCTGTTAAAATGAACCATCAGAGATTCTAGAGGCTGAACTCTGATGGCAGGTGAGCAGGTTACTTTGGTAGTAAACAAAAGGAAAGAGAATGCAGGGCTGGAGGTCAGCGCTCTGCTTCTTTTTCAATTTTTTGTTTTTCTTCTTTTCACACATTTAAAAGACATTTTAAAATCTTACTAGTAGCTGACTATGGAGCTATATACCTACAATCCAGGAGGTTAAGGCAGGAGGATCACATGGGCCCAGGAGCTTGCGATCAGTCTGGGCAATATACAATATAATGAGACTCTGTCTTTTAAAAAAAATTTAAAAAGGCTGGAGAGATTGCTCAGTGCTTAAGAGCACTGGCTGCTCTTGCAGAAGACCTGGGTTAGAATCCTAGCACCCATATGGCAGTTAACAACCATCCGTAACTCCAGTTCCAGGGAATCCGAAGCCCTACTCTGTCTTCTGCAGGCATTGCATGACACTGGTGCACTTACACACATGGTGGCATAACCCTCATACACATAAAAATAAAATAAATCAAAAAAAATTTTTAAGCTGGGCATAGGCTGGAGAGATGGCTCAGCAGTTAACACTGGCTGCTCTCACAGAAGACCTGGGTTCAAATCCTAGCACCCACATGGCAGCTAACAGCTGTCCATAACTCCAGTTCCGGGGGATCCAACAGCTTCTATCCTCCATGAGCATTGCATGACACAGGGTACACTTACACATGCAGGCAATACACGCACACACATAAAAATAATAAATTTTTTTTTAAAGCTAGGCATGCTGGGCATGGTGGTGCACGCCTGTAGTCCCAGCACTTGGGAGGCAGAGGCAGGTGGATCTCTGTGAGTTCAAGGCCAGCCTGGTCTACATAGTGAGTTCCAGGACAGCTCGGGCTATAGGGAGTCCCTGTCTCAAAAAGACTAAATAAATAAATAAATAAATAAATAAAAGCTAGGCATGTTGACTCATGTCTATAGTCTCATACTTGGAAGGCTGAGGCAGGAGGATTGTCATGAGTTTGAGATCAATTTGGGCTTGGTAGTGAGTTCCAGGTTATCTAGGCCAGAGTGAGACTTTGTATTGAAAAACTAAACAGCAACAAAAAACAAAGCAATTGGTTATCAGCATGGAATCAACTAAGAAAAAATTTAAGAATTGGCTCACTGGGTAAAAGTACTTGCTGCACAAACCTGACATTCTAAATCCAGATCCACAGAACACGTGTAAAAGTTGGACACATTGGCATGTGTCTGTCCCATAATCCAGTAGCCTAAGGCAAGGTGGGAGGTGGAAATAGAATAAGAAGCTGAGAACTTGGAAACACCTGGTCCAGACAGTGACTACTGCTAACACCTGTACTCAGCAGGTGACATAAGGCAATCACCATGAGTTCAAGGCAAGCCTGGACTACATAATCACTTCTAGGTCAGCCTGTGCTATAGACTGCAGCCCTGTTTCAACACCCTTCCCCACCCCCACAAAAATAATAATAAAAGAAAAAAAAAAGAAAATATGTGATGTAGAGTGTGGAGATACACACCTGTAATCCCAGCAATTTGTGGGGGGATGAGACAGAAGGCTCTCGAATTCCAGACTAGCCTGGCTACAGAAGGAAAACTTGTCTCAAAAAAACATTTAAAAAAACCAACATAATAAGAAGACCATTCTGGTAGTACAGGCTTGTAATTCCAGAGGCTAAAGTATTAGGAGAATCAGGAGTTCCAGGCCTGCCTCCTGCTTCCAGAGTTAATTCAAGGCCAGCCTGGACAACTTTGACTATGTCACAAAATGAGTAATAAAAAGAAGGATGGGTGCCTGTGCATGTTACTGCGTTGTTACATATGAACAGTATGGCGTGGAACAGCTGAAAGAGCCGCTCGGGTGGCTGTCTGCGTGGTAGGAGCGAGCGTGATCCTCATGGGCCCAGCCATGGCACTGCAGCTCGCTGGGGTGCAGGGCATCATCCTGTGCAGGAGCACGGAGATGATGGCGGAGTTCTCTTTTGGCATCAACAGCATTTTGTATCAGCGTGGTATATATCCATTGGAAACCTTCACTCGAGTGCAGATATACGGACTCACCTTGCTGGTAACTACTGATCAATACGGACTCACCTTGTTTGTGACTACTGTTGTGACTACTGATTCTAGGCTCATAAAATATCTCCATAATGTGGTGGAACAACTGAAAGACTGGCTGTCCAAGTGCTCAGTGCAGAAGCTGGTAGTAGTCATCTCCAATATTGAAAGTGGTGATGTCCTTGAAAAATGGCAGTTTGATACTGACAAAACTGCAAAAGAAAAAAAGTCAGGAAAAGCTATCTAGGATGAGATTTCCTCAGTGGAGATCACGGCTGCCATGACATTTCTGCCACTGTGGGAAGTTTCTGGGTTATTTGATCTACTGATTTATACCAACAAGGATTTGGTTATTCCTCAAAAGCGGGAAGAAACAGGACCACAGTTCATTACCAAGTCTGAAGAAAACGCCTATGCTCATTCATCACAAAGTGAATAGCAAGGCAGCCTACAAAATCCCTGTCAGCCACTGATAAGGTGGGGAAAAGCCAACATTGTACTTTAATAAATGTGCCTGATTGTTGCAGTTCTTGGGTTTCTGCTTGCCCTACTAGGACCCAAAACCCTAAGAGTGCTGCTGGTTATTTAAGAAGAATCAATAAATTTTGTCATCATTAGGAAATGGTATCTTTTAAAGGGGTAATTGTAGATAGTAAATCATTTGTTATAAAGCTAAATGCTTTCCTTAATCATTTTGGTCAAGTAACTTGACTCAGAGTATACGTAGAGAGGTATCTAAATATAAATAGAGCAAAAGGGGTTTGTACAAATCTTTGTTTAATTTCTGAAAGTAGTAAAATACTACTTTATTAGGTCCATTTGTCATTTGTACCATTGTCCGGATAAATTCAGAGGAGATCAGGTGCATTCAGTGTGGTATGACTGTAGAGAGGATAAATTCAAAAGCTGATCTGGACTAACACAAATGCTGTTATGATTTGAATCTTGGACATCAAGGTTCATGTGCTGAAGGTTTGATCTCCAGCTAGCTGTTAGGAGATAGTGGAACCCGTAGACGGTAGAAGGAAGTCAGGTCATTGGAATGGTACCCTTGAAAGGACTGTTGGAACCCTGGTCCCTTCTCTTTTTCTCTTTTACTTCCTGACCACCATGAAGTAAGGACTTCCTCTCATGATGTGTATCTCACCCAAAGGTCCAATAGCAATAGGCCAAATGACCATGGACTCTGACACTGCAAGTCAAAGTAAACCTTTTCACCTTATAAATGGACTTATCTCAGGTATCTGTTATAGTAAAAGAAAGCTAATACACACAGGTATGGTCTATATTATTGTGCCTTTAAAAAAAGTTTTGGGGGCCTAGAGAGATGTCTCTGGGGTTAAGGGGGCATACTGTTCTTGCAGAGAACCTAAGTTCAGTTCCTAGCACCCATGTCTGGTAGTTCACAACCACCCATAATTCCAGTTCTAGGGGGAATCTATCACCTCTGGCCTCCAAGGGCACCTGTATTCATGAGCACATACCCACACGCAGATACATACAAGTACACATAATTAAAAATAATAAAAGTAAGCCTTTTAATAAAAAAGAGTTTTTTGAGGCTGGGAATGAAGCTCAGTGGTAGAATCTTGCCAACAGGTACAAGGTCCTAGAGTTGATCCCTGATGCTTTCAAAGAAAGAAGGAAAACAAGCAAGTCAGCCTGGTCTACATAGCAAGTCCCAAGGCAGCTAGGGCTACAGAAAGACCCTGTCTCCATACTCCCCTGCACCCCGCAAAAAAACAACCAAAAGAAGGATGTTGCTGACTGTAAGTCTAAGGAGAAACCCTGCTAAAGTGGCCCAGGAAAAGGTATAAAAAGAAAATGAATAGGACCAAGAGGAAAGGGGAGGAGGAGAAGGAGGAGGATAAATAAACAAGGTCTCCCAAATAAAAGGCAGTTTCTCCTTGTAAATACTTCAGAGTAGAGGAGCCGTGTCTATTGCCTCATTATGTTTAATTTCTAAATTTGATCATGATCATATTGTAGTTTCTCAAAATATCAGTGATTTATATGAAGTAGCCATGGGTGTCTGGAGCATCCTGAAGCTGTATCAAAGTTGCAAATATCCCCAACAGTTTTAAAATGAAAAGACATTCTTGTGTTCTCACCCCATGCACGTTGCTTTTGTCACAAGACATTTGAAGACATTTTAAGGATTTCCATAAGATATGTTAACTGTATGGTTATTGGCTAAAACCCTGAGCTATCAGCTGTAGGTATCTCTAGTCTGTAAACAGAACAAAACAATTGAGACGGTCTTGACGCTTCTTGCTTGGCTAAGGGCTGTTGGGGAAGATGTTTTTTGGATGGCATTGTGAGTGTAGACCTGTTGGTGCTGTGGTGGGCTTCTAGTTAACTTCAGGATGCCTTGTTTTTGTACATAGTGACACAGTGTTCTGCTGACATTCTTAGTTGTGGGAAAGAGGGAGAAGGGTTATCTGGCATGGCAAGTGGTGTTTTTGTTTTTTTTTTAGTTAAGTGTGATTTTTTTTTAAAAAAATTTATGTGTATGAGTGTATTGCCTGCATGTAGGCAGGTGCACTTGTGTCATGCAATGACCACAGAGGTCAGAAGAAGGCATTGGATCCCCTGGAACTGGTGTTACAGATGGCTGTTTGCTGCCATGTGGGTACTGGGAATCAAACCTGGGTCCTGTGCAACAGCAGTCAGTGCTCTTAACCACTGAGTTATCTCTCTAGCCCCAAGTGTGGTATATTCTAAACTGTTTTTAAACAAACTATGGGACTCATTGTCAGTGAAGCAAAGAACTACTGTACCAATTAAGGTTCAAGAACCCTTTGTACTTAGACACAATTTGCAATGTTCCATTATTTTGTTTATGTCTAGAGTGGCAAAATGTTTTTGAAGTTAAATAAATAGCATTACACTTTTTAAAAAGTGTATCTTAAGCTAGGCAGAGGCAAGCAGATCTGTGAGTTTGAGGCAAGCCTGGTCTACAAAGAAAGTTTCAAGCTAGCCATGGATAGATAGTGAGACCCTGTCTCAAAGCAAAAACAAAAACATCCGCCCCGCAAAAAATAAAAGTATCTCTCTTAAGGACAAGAAAATTTTTCCTTGGCCCATTACCTAAGGAAAATCCTGAGAAAGAAAGCTAATGTGGAAGAAGCAGATACAGAAACAACAGGAAACATCATCTTGACTCCAACCATACCTGGAACCACAAGTTCAAAGCCAGACAGGTGCTTGAAGCTAAAAACATTTTCTTTTTTGATCAAACTAGTTTCAGATGGAATACTATCACTTTCTACCAAGAGTCTTTGTATAAATCCTATTGAATAACACTTAGCAAAAGTGTTATTTGGCTTATTTACTCTGTTACTCTCCATTTGTCTTATTTGTTGGGTGTGTGCATGCATGCTTCTGTGTGTGTGTGTGTGTGTGTGTGTGTGTGTGTGTGTGTACATACATCAGAACATATGGCAGATGCCATAGTGCATTCAAGAAAGACTAACTCCTGGAGTTGTTTAAACTAAGAGTGAGCCTGATCTGTTCTCCAAACTGTTCCTTTCTCTGGAAACTTCTTGCCCCCACAAGGATTTTCTCTGTATTTATTTAAACAGTACATCCAGCATGGAGAGGAATGAAGAACTTTGTCTTAAAGAATCTTTACCCAGGAAATGTGTTTGCCTTCTCTGATTCCTACTGACCCAGAGAAGCGTACAAAAACCACAGACAGATGCTATCAACTGAGCCCATATGCTGTTTTGCAATATTTATTGTGGGCAGTTTACTGCTTTCAACATGCTTCCAACATCGCTGCTTCCAGCAATGGTATTATCACAACACAAACACACACACACACACACACATACACACACACACACAAATAGGTTGTTTTGGGTCATGGGCAAGGAAAGGTTATGAGAGAAATAATGAACATAGTTTAAGATTAAAGCTATATGTCTAACTTAGAATGTAAAGTTGATTACATGGTGAGCCCAAGGGCCTAGTAAGATGGTTTATATTGTTTTCCTAAAGGCTAGTTAAATTCAAACAAAGTAATTACACAGTAGAGAGGCAGATTGAATACACACTGATAAATGAGCTCAAAGAGGAGGAAACAAATTTCCCATTTGTGACAGAAGACGACATTCCCAGGAAAGACATTCCCAGGAAAGCACTATTCACACAAGTTTCCCCCCCCCCTTTTGTTTTATTGTTTGGGAACTTCATACATGTATATAATGTGTTTTGATGAAGTCCACTCCCATTCTCTCCGCTCCAATTTCTCCCCTATCTCCCCTCCCAATTTCATATGTTCTTTCCACACATGGGTTAGGTGTGGTGGCTTGGGCCTTTAATTCCAGTATTCAGGAGGCAAAGACAGGTGATTACTGTGATTCGAGGCCAGCCTGATATACAGAGTGAGTTCCAGATTAGCCAGGGCCACATAGTGAGACCTTGTCTCAAAAACCAAACAGCAACCACAAAAAGCAAAACAAGACAAAAATACACACACACACAATTAGTCTACTTGCTGTTAAGTACATGTGTGTAGGGCCATCTACTGGTTCATGGGTAACCTCTTAGTGCTGCATCCATAAAAAATGGACTCTCCATCCCTCCATAGCCATCAAAATTGCCAATATTTTCTCAGCTAGGGATGGAACTTCCTGACCACCTCTTTCCTCCATACTGGGATTTTATCTGTCTTGAGCTTATGTAGGTCTTGTGCATGCTCTCACAACTGTTGTGGGTTCATATGTGCAACTTCCCCACTGTGTCTGGAAAACACTGTTTTGCTGTAGTCATCTACTACCTCTGGCTCTTTTAATCTTTCTGCCCCCTCTTAGACAATGATCCCTGAACCTTGGGAGGAGGGGGTGTGATGCAGCTATCCCATTTAGGGCTGAACACTTTGCAGTCTCTTATTTTCTGCGTGCTGACCAATTGTGGGTCTTTATGTTAATTGTCATACACTGAAAAAAGAAACTTCTCTGATGAAGACTGAGAGTTGCACTAATCTGTGGGTATATTGATAAGTCATTAGGAATTGGTTTAATACTACGTCCATTTGGGCTGGGCATGGCGGTACATCCTTTAGTTCTGATACTCTGGAAGTAGAGGCAGGTAAATCTCTATAAGATTGAGCCCAACCTGGTCTACATAGCAAATTCCAGGCAAGATAGGGCTTCAAGGAGACCCTGTCTCAAAAAGACCACAAAATATGTCTCTTTAGCAGAGTATTAGTAGTAGATTCTCCTCTAGGGTCTATGATTTACCTACCTAGCCTTCGGTTCTTGGACCTGATAATGGTGCCAGGTATGGGTTCCATCCAGTGGAGCATGTGTTAAATCAAATCAGAGAGTCTTTGGTTACTCCCTTAACATCCATGCCACTACTGCATCAGTGTGCAGGCATATCTTGCCAGAACATTCATTACTGCAGCTCACAGGGTTCACAGCTGGATAGGACTGATGATTACTTTTCTCCTATGGTAGCATGCATAGCACCTTCCAGCACTATGGAAACTAGTTGGTAGGGATGAAGCTTCCAGGTCAGTACCCACTTGATTTCTTAATGTTCTATGACTCACATACATGTTGTTTTTACCAACAGGATCTTACCATCAAGTTCAGGAAGGTAACCAAGAGCAATGACAATAGCCTATAATGTCTGAACAGTCTACAGGGCTCCATTGGCCAACAACTCCAAAACAGGAAAACCATTCCTGGCACTGTTTTTTTTTTTTTTTTATTTTCTAGCCTGTGGTGTCTGGTAGGGGCATTGTCTCTCTCCCCTTATAGAGTGGCTCCTTTAGTATATGTATATGTATATGATGTATATATGTATATGTGTGTATTTTAGGAAGTGTCTACCATTCTAGGATTACATGTGACTTTTTCAAAAGACCTTTAGTGTTAGTTATCCCTCCCTACACTTCCTCCTTTACCTTGCTCTCCCATCCCCCACCTAACTTAAGCTTTCCTGTTCCATTATTCGCTTTTCCCTTTATATCACAGCATTCTATCTCCCTTCCCTTGAAAACCTCCCCCTCCCCCATTGACTCCTTACTAAAATAATCTCCTGTCCTTTATGGGTTTTCTGAATGAAACATGCATATGTAAAGATTCAAAGCTAGCATCTATATATGAGAAAAGATGTGTGATTTTTGTCTTTCTGGGTTTAGGTTGCCTCAGGAACCTATTTCCAGCTCCATCCATTTATCTGTGAATTTCATAATTTTGTCTTTCTTTTTTTCCAGACAGCACCTCCCTATAGACCCAGCTGGCCTGCAACTCACTATGTATACCAGGCTGATCTTGATCTGACAGAGATCTTCCTGCCTCTGCCTCCCAAGTGCCGCACCACCACACTGGCTCATGATTTGTCTTCCTTAACAACTGAATAATATCCTACTGTGTAAATGTACCATATTTTCATTATCCATTTATCAGCTGATAGACATCTAGGTTGTTTCCATTACTTGGCTATTGTGAATAGAGCATTGATGAATGTGGATGAGCAGGTAGCTCTGTAGTAGGATTGTACAGTCCTTTTGGGTACATGCCCAAGAGTGGTATAGCTAGATCATGGATGATGTGGTAGATCTATTTCTAGCTTTTTGAGGAAACTCCACACTGATTTGCATAATGGCTGCACCAGTTTGCACTCCCACCAGCAGTGAATGAGTGTTCCCCTTTTCCCACATCTACACCAGCATTCATGTCTTTTATTTTATTTTGATCTTAGCCATTGTGACTGGGGTAAGATGAAATTTCAAAGTAGTTTTTTTCATTTGCATTTCCCTGATGGTTAAGAATGTTGAACATTTAAAAAATATGTCTCAGCTATTTACATGTCATCTTTTGAGAATTCTGTTTAGCTCCTTGTCCCAATTTTTGATTGGACTGTTTGTTTTCTTGATGTTTAATTTGAGAGGGGGGGTGATTGAGACAGGGTCTTATTATGTAGCCCTGGCTGGCCTGAAACTTGCTTTCTTGACCAGGATAGCCTTGAACTCACAGAGTTTTGCCTGTGTCTGCCTCCTTGAGTGCTGGGATTAAAAGTATGTGCTACCATGCCTGCCCCTTGATGTTTAATTTTTTGAGTTCATTGTATATTCTAGATACTAACCCTCCTTAAGATGAATAACTGGTAAATATTTTTTTCCCATTCTGTAGGATACTGCTTCTATTTTCCTATCTTGAAATATTTTATTTATTTTATTTTATTTTTTTCACTTTTTTGAGACAGGGTCTCCTTGTAGCCCCAGCTGTCCTGGAACTCACTATGTAGACCAGGCTGGCCTTGATCTCACAAAGATCCACCTGCCTCTGCCTCCCAAGTGCTGGGATTAAAGGCATGCTCCACTATGCCCGGCAAATTATTTTTAAATTATGTGTATATGTGTTCATTCGTGTGTGTGTGTGTGTGTGTGTGTGTGTGTGTGCGTGCATGTGCTAACAGAGGCCAGAGGCCTTGGATTCTGTGGTACTGGAGGTATAGGTGGTTGTGAGCTACCCAGTGCTAGTTCTGGGAATTGAACTCAGGTCCTCTGCATGAGCAGCAGGTGCTTTTAACCACTAAGCCATCTCTCCAGCCCCTTGAAGTATTTTCCTTATTTCATTAAGCTGTTTGTGATTTTGAGGTATTTATTTGGGCATTTATTCATAGTCTCTTTGATATCCTTGAACATATTTATAATTGCTATTTTTGAATTAATTTTCTTGTATGCCACCAAAGTTACATTTTTCAAGGAACATTACCACGGGAATACTAACTTTTGGAGGACACATCTTGTCTTCATTATTCATGTTGGCATCTGGAATTTGGTTGTTGGTGAGTTTTCTTGGTATGGCTATCACATCTTTGTTGAGTGGGCATTTGGATCTCTGTTTGATGTTACCCCAATTTGTCACCGGGCCAACCTGAATAGTTCTTGGGGGACAGTCTTGGTTTAACTCATTGTTGATGTGTGAATGAGGTAATCCAGTGGTCCCAGCTCAGTCAGGGTTTGGTGCAGCTTCTAAACAGAGAAGGAAGCCTTCTGTAGAGCTAGAAGATTCTCACTGCAGACCCTCAGAAGTCTGCAGAAAACTCAGTGTTCCATATGTGATCCTTAGGTGGCAGTAAAATGGGCAGTGCTCCCTGGGGGATGTGCACAAGATTCAGGTGACAGAGGTGGGTTCACAGTGGGGTGGGAGTTGATATCTGGAGGAGGTAAATAGGACTGTTTGGGGGGTTGGAGTTATGATAGGGTGGGGGGTGTCCACTGTAAGACTTTTTTAAAAACAAAATTTTAAAAGGTTCATTTACTTTTATTTATGTGTATATATGTGCATCTATGTCTCTCTGTACTGCAAGCATGCAAGTGCCTGCTGAAGCCAGAAGAGGGCATTGTGATCAGCTGGAGCTGGATTTACAGGTGGTTGTGAGCCACCTGACATGGGTACTGGGAGCCAAATTCATATCTTCTACAAAAGCAGTAAGTGCTCTTAACTACTGAGCATGTCTTGAGTCCCCCACCCCAGTGTAAGTCTTAAAGAAAAATTCTAGTTTCCTGGTGAGGTATTTCAGAGTTTTGAAATAATACAGTAATTCTTGGTTAATGGTTCCCTCAGTTTATTGCTGAAATTACTGGTTGATTCCATATTAAACATTTATAGCCTCTATTTAATTTTCAATGTGCTAATAAAATAGTGTGTTAAACTTACAATTAAGGTTTATGGGGAATCGAGGCTTATTCTATGCTCTGATGGTTCTCATCTGATCATTAAAAGCAAGGATGTGAAAATGATGGGTCAGAAAAATTAATTTTTGTTTATTTGTTTTTGTGTGTTGTATATGTATGTGTCTGTGTGGGTACATGCACATGTGTATGCAGGTACAAGCACGAGAGAGAGAGAGAGAGAGAGAGAGAGAGAGAGAGAGAGAGAGAATGCACTTGTGTGGAGACCAGAGGTCAATGACTTCTTCAATCACTCTCTACCCTACTTTTTTTTAAATATTATTTTTTTAAAAGAAGCATATCATTACAGCTTTAATATGCTCAATAACAGTTTCTAGAGCAAAGAAACAGCTCTTTCCAAAGTGGCTATAAAATTTTTAGGTTCGCCATTGAATTAATACAGTTATACAATATTGAACTTAGTATAAGCCCTGTAAGACATAAAATTGAACGAGTTTTTAACCTTTAAAAAAGATCTCCATTTCATTTTAGAATATACTGTTCCTTGCAGAAAAATTCATTTACAGAAAAACTCATTGTTTTTGTTACTAACACTGAGATGTTGGCGCATGCATCTCTAATCTGTATTTATCTGATTATTACTAGTCATAACCTGTTGCACTAGGATCATTGGCGCCTGATTAGTTTTTGAGACAGGGATTTCTGGGTTTACAGGCTTTTGTAGCTGTGCCTGGCTTTTTCTAGGTGGAAGGTGGGGATCTGAACTCAGGTCCTCATGCTTGCATGACAAGCACTTATCAAATGAAGCATCTTCCTATCCCTAAAAAATGTACCATTTTTGGGCAGGTGCGATGATCTGGTAAAAGTGCTTGCCACTTGCCACACAAACCTGACAACCTGAGCTCAATCTCCAGATTCTACTACAGTGGGAGGAAAGAACTGACTATCAAAAGTTGTCTTCTGACCTGCACACATGTACTGTGGCACACACATGCCTGAATGTACACACGCAGTAATAAATAAAATAAAAATAGGATTTAAAAATTTACTATAGTTTTTGGTCTTTTTGAGACAGGATCTGCCTGTAGCCCCTGCTGGCCTGGAACTCACTATGTAGACCAGACTGACCTCAAACTTACAGAGATCCACCTGCCTCTGCCTCCCAAGTACTGGGATTAAAGGTGTGCACCACCACACCCGGCTTAAAAATTTATTATTTTTTTTAATGACATGAAGTGATGGTCCTTCCAATACCATTATGTATTTCCCTAACCTTTTCATCATTTCAAACAGAAATCCTATACCCATTAAACACTGATTTCCTAGCCTTCCCTCCCTCCACTCCAGCCCCTGGCAAGTTCTTGCTCTCTGAGACTATGTCTACCCCGGTAATTCATATAAGTGGATAATTCTTGTCTTTTTTTTATATGACACTTCATTTTTCATAATGTTTTCAAGGTTCATCTATATTGTCACATGTATCAAAATTTCATTCCTTAAATTTTTATTTCTATTTATGTTTTTTTTTAAATTTTGAGACAGGGTCTCACTATGTAGCACTGGCTGGTCTGGCTGGAGCTTACTATGTAGACCAGGCTAGCTTCAAATTCACAGAGATACACCTGCTCTGCTTTCCAGGACTGCTGGGATTAAAGGTGTGTACCACCACATCCATAATTTTTAAAATTATGTTTGTTGCCACGCATGGTGGCACATACCTTTAATCCTAGCACTTGGGAGGCAGAAGTAGGTGGATCTCTGTGAGTTCAAGGCCAGCCTGGTCTACATAGTGACTTCCAGGCCACCTGGGGCTACAGGGAGACCCTGTCTCAAAACAAAACAAAACAAAAAAACAAAGAAAAAACCAAAATAAACAAACAACCTCTGAAAGAGCATTTGTTATTACTATTACTATTATTCTATTGTGTCATTTATTTCTAGGAGTTAAAAAAATATTTTCTTTCTGCGTACAATCACTGGGATTCCATCTCCATCCATGGTGCATCTCCCTGATGTGCTTCTGGTCCAAAGCCAATCCTTGTGGGCTCCAGCCCTTTGAGCTCTCTCCACAAGGTCACAGGTCCAGCTCTTGAACACCTGGATCCTCCCTCACTGCCTCTGCTGACTTGGTCTTGGGTTGGTGGGTGACATGGTGATGGTTCCTAGTTCATAATGTTTCCCAAGCAGCAGCTCACTTAGATTCTTGGATTGAAAAGTAAATTCTTAATCATTGATGTTTATGAAGAAAAAAAGATGCCCAGGCTGGGAGGTGGGAAGTTAGTGCTGGCAACCTCTACACAGCTTCTAGAGACTAATAGGTGTCCCTGGCTGAAGCAGAGATCCATGACTTCTGGGCATGTGAGGCTACTGCTTCCTTCCTGTCCATGGAGATAGTGTGCCTTGGAAAGGGGCTTTTAAGTGGAAGATCTGGAAATGAAGCATTCATGACCTCTGTCCACTCAACTAACTGAAGGATCGTTTGTGACCTGGCTTGGTAGGGAAATGCTAAGCCTGGAATGGGATGCTTCCCAGCCTAGTGCCCAAGATACAAATCAAAGATTATTCAAGTGTTCCCACCTTTTCAATCTATTGCTCAGTCTCCAGTTATCCTGGTTTTGCTAAGCATCTCCAAAACTCAATCCTACCTTCTTTCACTTTGAACTTGCTGTCAGAGAGCATAGCCTTTCTTTTACTGAAATACTGTACAGAGGCACGGGGAGGGGGTGGGGAACAATCTATAAGAGTGGAGATTGAAATCCAGTCTTTCACTCATTTCTGACCCATATCATACTTATGAGAAAACATTGTTTAGGATGCAATAAAATAGGAATTGGTACCCCTGAAACTATCTCCTGTATGTGTAGAATTTTTACCCCAGTTGATTTAAGTTCATGATGCCCAATACCTATTTTGGGGTATGGATCTGAATAGAGATCTCTTACTGTCACAGGTTCTTGAATGCTGAGCTTTTCCAGCTAGCAAAGATGACCTCCCTTGCCTCAGAAGCTGGGTGAGAGTTTTGCTTCTCCTGATGTGTCAAAAAATTGGATCCTAGGGGATGGAGACATGGCTCAGTGGTTACGCTCACTGGCTGTTCTTGCAGAGGACCCAGGGTCAATTCCCAGCACCCACATGGCTACTAACAACTATTCATAACTCCAGTTCCAGGGGATCTGATTCCCTCTTCTGACCTCTGAGGGCACTGCATGACACGGGTGCACTTACATACATGCAGGCAATATACTCATACACAAAATAAAAATAACAAAATATTTTAAAATATTGGATCCTAAAATATTTTTAAAAATTGGGTCTAGCCAGGTGTGGTGGCACACGTCATTAATCCCAGCACTTGGGAGGCGGAGGCAGGCGGATCTTTGTGAGTTTGAGACCAGCCTGGTCTATGTGGTGAGTTCCAGGACAGCTGGGGCTATAGAGAGACCCTGTCTCAAAAAAAAAAAAAGACAAAAAAAATTGGGCATGGGGGGCTGGAGAGATGGCTCAGCGGTTAAGAATACTGACTCTTCTTGCAGAAGACCCGGGTTCGAATCCCAGCACCAACATGGCAGCTAACTGTCCGTAAC
The DNA here is from genome assembly GCF_000622305.1 of Nannospalax galili. Classification (NCBI taxonomy): domain Eukaryota; kingdom Metazoa; phylum Chordata; class Mammalia; order Rodentia; family Spalacidae; genus Nannospalax; species Nannospalax galili. Next base: position 402,362 of record NW_008352270.1, read on the forward strand.
TCCAGTTCCAGGGGATCCGACAGCCTCTTCTGTCCTCCGTGGGCATTGCACAACATGGATGCACTTACCTGCATGCAGGCAATACATACATACACATAAAATAAAATATTTTAAAAGATTGGGCATGGTAGCGTACACCTGCCTGTAATCCCAGCACTCAGGAGGCAGAGGCAGGTAGATCTATATGAGTTCAAGGTCAGCCTGTTCTACATAGTGAGTTCCAGACCAACTGGGGCTACATAGTGAGACTTGTCTAAAAACAAAAAAGAACACACATATGCACACACACACACACAGACACACACACACAGACACACACACACACATGATTGGATGCTGGATCCAGGCATCTGCAGCTGGCACTGTGAACTATTAATCCTGAGAGTAACAATGAGAAGAAAATAAAAAAAAAAACAGTGAAGATAATATATTAACCAAATGCTATCTGCCAACTTTATTTGGACTCTGAATCAAACAAATCAACTCTAAACACAAACAAAAAACCATTTATGAGCCAGGCCTTGGGGGACAGGCCCTAATCCCAGTGATTTGGGAGGCTGAGCCATAGGAATCAAAAATTTAAGGGCTGGGACTGACAAAATGGTTCAGGTGCTAAAGGTTCTTGCTACCAAACCTGATGACCTGAGTTTGATCACTGGTACCCACGTGGTGAAGGAGAGAATCAATTCCTACCCCCACAGACCCACCCACACCCACGCACAAAATAAATAAACATAATTAACAAGGAGAAAGTTCAAGGTAAGCCAGGGCTGTACATAAGACCTTGACCCTACCTCAAAATAAAAAGTAAAAATAGCCAGGCGTTATGACACAGGCCTTTAATCCCAACTCTTGGGAAGCAGAAGCAGATGGATCTCTGTGAGAGTGAGGTTAGCCTGGTCTACATAGAGAGTTCCAGGCCAACTGGGGCTACAGAAAGATCATGTCTCAATAAGTAAATAAATAAATGAGTGAGTGAATGAATGAATGAATAAACAAATAAATAAACAGGGCCAGGCGTGGTGGCACATGCCTTTAATCCCAGCACTTGGAGGCAGAGGTAGGCGGATCTCTGTGAGTTCAAGGCCAGCCTGGTCTATATAATGAGTTCCAGGACAGCTGGGGCTACAGAAATGAATAAATAAATAAATAGATGGCTGGTGCTTGTCTAGCAAAGTACTATGTTCAATTCCCTTAAAACTATAAGACTTTTTAGAAGGTGCTTTTTTTAATGTGTTTTTTATTTTTATTTTATGTGTATGAGTGTTTTGTCTGCATATATGTAAGTTTACCATGTGTGTGCCTGGTGTCCACAGAGGCCAGCAGAGGTGTTGGGTCTCCTGGAACTGGAGTTGCTGATGGTTGTTAGCCACCATATGGGTGCCAGGAACCCAGACTGGGTCCTCCATAAGAGCAGCAAGTACTCTTAACTGCTGAGTCATCTCTCTAGTCCCTGTATATTATTTTTGAGGCAGGGTCTCATGTAGTTCACTTAGGCTGCTTCAAACTGGACATGAGTGCTCTTGAATTCCTGGTCTTCCTGCCTCCACCTCTTGAGTGCTAGAATTATAGGCATGTGCTATTTTTATTACATCTGGTAGAAGCAGAGTTTTTATTTTTCAAAGAACATTAATTTATTTATTTTGTGTGTATGTGTGTGAGGGTGAGAATGCCACAGCATGTGTATGAAGGTCAGAGAACAACTTTGGAACTTATTTTTCCCCTTTTGCCATGTGGGTCCCAGGGCTCAAATTCAAGTTTTTAGGCTTGGTGGCAAGCTCGTTTACCTGCTGAGCCATCTTGCTGGCCCATGCAGAAAATTTTAAAGGTGAGATGATGGTTTCCCCCTCAACATTATACTAGGAAAATTCACATAGTTGAAAGACTTTGTAGTGAACTCCTTACACCAAACTAAACTTAGTATGTCTAAGGTCCTGGTTCTTGCACCAAGTACCAAACCAAACAATCAAAAAACCAGATTACAAAACAGTGAATCCAAATTTAAGTAGAAAAGTGAAGGGCCAATGAGATGACTGAGGGTGTAAAAGTGCAAGCCTCAGGACCCATGAAAAAGTGGAAGGAGAGAACTGATTGCACAAAGTTGTCTTCTGACCTCCCCATGCACATTGTGGCATGCGTGCATTCCCATTTATACACATGCGCATACACACATACACCATCGCACTAGGAATAAAATTTAAAAAGAGATTATTTGGGGAACTGTAGAGATGGCTCAGAGGTTAAGAACACTTCTTGCTCTTGCAGAGGACCCTAGTTTGGCTTCTACCACCTACATTAGGCAGCTCACAACCACCTGTAACACCAGCTCACAACCACCTGCAACATTAGCTCCAGCTCCATTAGAGGGCCTTGACAGATTCCCTGGAAGTGAATTACCATCTTGTTAGCCACTTTGTGGGTGCTGGGAATCAAACCTGGGTCCTCTGTAAGAGCAGTCAGTGCTCTTAACCACTGAGCCATCTCTCCAGCCCTCAACAACATATCTTACTTTGAAATGGTTTATCAATCTTGGTCTCATATATATAAATGGGGACAGTGAACTGAAGCTGCAAATTCCTTTTTTTTAAAGGTTTTCTAGAATACCAAAGATTACTATTTTAGCCTTTTAAAAAATTTTATTTTTATTTTATGTATATGAGTGTATTGCCTGCATGTATGTGAGCACTCAGCAGTTAGGAGCACTGACTGCTCTTGCAGAGACCCAGGTTTGATTCCCAGCACCTACATGGCAGCTAACAATTGTCCCCAGGGTAACCTGACGACCTCTTCTGACCTCCACAGGCATCACAGCACAGGTGCACTTAGATGAATACACGTTAAACACTCATATACATAAAAATAAAAGTAAATACATAAAATATTTTTTAAACCTCCCCCATAACAATATTTAAAAAGAATTGGTTGCCGGGCGTTGTGGCGCACGCCTTTAATTCCAGCACTCCAGAGGCAGAGGCAGGCGGATCTCTGTGAGTTCAAGGCCAGCCTGGTCTACATAGTGAGTTCCAGGACACTCGGGGCTACAGGGAGACCCTGTCTCAAATAGACCAAA
>NW_008352270.1:405473-407115 GCF_000622305.1 Nannospalax galili
AATTGATGTAGGTAGTTGATGTAGGTGGTCACTGCTTTATCAACTTTTCAAAAATTATTTTATTTATTACTTATTTATTTAATTAAAAAATATGAGTGTATTGCCTGTATGTGTAAGTGTACCTGTGGCGTGCAATGCACATGCAGATCCAAAGAAGGTGACGGAACCGGAGTTACGGACGGTCGTTAGCCGCAATGTGGATGCTGGGAATAGAACCCAGGTTCTCTGCAAGAGCAGCCAGTGCTCTTAACCGCTGAGCCACCTGTCCAACCCCTTAACTTCTCCCTGTGCATTCAATTTAACGTAATATAAATTGGAAGGCAAGGCAGTAGGCGCACGACCTTGCTGAGCATGCTCAGAGGGAGCCTGCGCGCCCGCCCCTTGGCTGTACGCATGCGCAGGACACGCGCGCGGGGTCCTGGCAGCCGCGAGACGGCACCTGAGGGACTCGGTTCGGGTCTGAGGTGCAGAGCCGGCAGGATGGAGGCGCTGAAGGTGGAAAAGTTCACGACGGCGGACAGGGGCAACGGACTGCGCGCGGTAGCCCAGCTGCGGCCCGGGGAGCTGCTCTTCCGCTCCGACCCCTTGGCCTACACCGTGTGCAAGGGGAGTCGTGGCGTCGTCTGCGACCGCTGCCTTCTCGGGTAGGTTCGCAGCGCGTCTGCGGCCTGTGGGTCGGGCTCTGGGGACGCGGGTGTCGGGCCCCTCGGCGGATGTCCCCAGACTGCCTGCGCCCCTCGTCCCCCGCCATCCGGCACCCAGGGCTGCATTAGGACTTGGGGCGGTGCTGTGGGGGAAGCAGAAGCTTTGGGTCGTGGATAATTTTCCTGGGGAACCAAATAGCCGTACCTGTGCGGCGAGCTTGGTAGGTTGTGGAGATCCTGAGCCGCAGGGGTGGTTGGTGTCTGGAGAGGCAGCGATGTGCAAGTATGGCACCGCCGGGAAAGAACCTGGCTTGCAGGACGCGGGAGAAGCCTGGTGTGCATGGTGCAGTTGCATGGTCCGGGTTTTGTGTGACTTGGGGATAGGAAGATGAATGGAGACATCCTTATGAAGCAGGTCAAATGAGGGTTAGTGTAATACCGGGTAGATGTAGACATGCAAATAGCGTACTCTATTAGCGTAGGTTATCTAGGATTCACAGTGTGCTTCGCTGTACAGTGGCTGCGCAGGCACATGCAGCACTCACCACCGTTGGAAATACAGGAGTTTGTTACTATGTTTAAGAAGTCAGGAAGCACAGTGTCCCTGTAAAGTGCTTTGCAATTTATGTAGTTGTAAGACATACATGTGTAGCCATAGAAATTGTATTCTGTTTGAGATGGATGGGTTAGTTTTTGTACATGACTGCCTCTCCAGCCTGTCAGTCTGATTGAGGTGTGTCCTAGTTTGCTTTTGTTTTTGGTCTTTTTGAGACAGGGTCTCCCTGTAGCCCCAGCTGGCCTGGAACTTACTATGTAGACCAGGCTGGCCTTGAACTCACTGAGATCCACCTGCCTCTCCCTCCTGAGTGCTGGGATTAAAGGCATGTGCCACCACACCCACCTGCTTGCTTTCCTTCCTTCCTTCCTTCCTTCCTTCCTTCCTTCCTTCCTTCCTTCCTTCCTTCCCTCCCTCCCTCCCTCCCTCCCTCCCTTCCTTC
>NW_008352270.1:407157-419620 GCF_000622305.1 Nannospalax galili
ATCAGTTCTCTCCTTCCACCATGTGGGTCCCAGGGATTGCATTTATGTCCTCAGGCTTGGTGACAGGTGCCTTTATCCATTGAGCTGCTTTCTCTCTTTCTCTCTTTCTTTCATTTATTTATTTATTTATTTTTAGTTATTTTTATTTTTTGTGTATGAGTGTATTGCCTGCATGTTTGGAAAGGGCTTATGTCACCTTACACTTCCACGACTCAGTCAGTCGTCTTTAAGAGAAGTCAAACAGGAACTCCAGGCAGGAACTGAAGCAGAGACCATGGAGGAACGCTGCTTGCTGAAATGCTTGCTCAGCTACCTTTCTTATAAAACCCAGGCCTACCTGCCTAGGGATTCCTGGGTCCCCAGGGGGCTGGGCTCTCCTACATCAGTTATCAATGGGGAAAAGCCTCACAGACATCTGGGAAATTCTTCAGCTTAGGTCCCTCTTCCCAGGTGACTCTAGTTTGTGTGAAGTTGACAGAAACTAACCAGCACAGGGTGGGTGGAAGTGGATAAGAAATCTAGCTTCACCGTTCATCTCATAGTATTCTTTTTTGGTTCATAATTGAAGAATTTGGCATTTTAACGTTACCAAATACAGGGTTGGAGAGATGGCTCAGTGGTTAAGGGCACTGGCTGTGCTTGCTGAAGAGTTCAGTTCTCAGCACCCACGTGGTGGCTCACCACCATCTGTAACTTCAGTTCCAGGGGATCCATCGCCCTCTTCTGGCCTTTGAGGGTATGAGGCATGCATATGGTACACTTCCATGTAAACAGCACACTCATACACATAAAATTAAAAAAAAACCAAAATCTTAAAGTTACCAAATAATAATTGTATTTGTCACTTTATGAAGTAGTTGATAGTGGCACACATCCACACACACAGTATTTATTTGAAGGTTTGTGTTGTTAAAACAATTCCTTTTAAGACTTGACTTTTGCAGAAGGCTCCAGAATTTAAAGTCATGCATTTTTTACTCACTCAGACTAATTAGAGAAAGCAGGATTCTTCTATTGCATACTTTGCAGTGTATTCAGAATGTGGATGTGCTTTAAAGTAGACCGCTTACTGCTTGAGTCCTAGAACATTAAGTGGTAAAAACATATAGGCCGCTTGCAGATAGAAGCTTACTACTGTCATTCAGTATGTGGAAAAGAAAAATTTGATCATAAACAGTGACAGATTAGTAATTGAATTATCAGAACTGATCTTTTTTTAAAAGTTTTTGAGACAGGATCTCCCTGTAACCCTTATTGGCCTAGAACTTGCTATGTAGACCAGGCTGGCCTCAATCTCACAGAGATTTGCCTGCCTGTGCCTCCCATGTGCTGGGATTAAGGGTGTGTGCCATTCGCCCCCCCCCTTATTTCTTTAGTGTGCAAATAATGGGTTTCATTATGACATTTAAAAAAATTTTATTATTTTTATTTTATGTGTATGAGTGTATTGCCTGCATGTATGTGAGTGCATCCATGTTGTATAATGCCGTGGAGGTCAGAAGAAGGCTTCGGATTCCCTTGGAACTGGAGTTAATGACGGTTCACAGCCGCCATGTGGGTGCTGGGAATCGAACCTGAGTCCTCTGCAAGAGCAGTCAGTGATCTTAACCACTGAGCCATCTCTCCAGCCCCATTATGATATTTTTGTATATGCATATCATCATACTCAAAGCATACTTCAGTCATAAGCTACATGGAATTGCCAAAATAAAGTACATATACCTTTTGTGGGTACCAGTGCTTCTTGATTTACCATGCTATGTCATTACTTCTATCATTTTTCTTGCAAGAGCCATGGTAACTTAAGGAAAGAAAGGAGTTTCTTGGATGTTGGAGCATTCTCAACATTGTTTTTTAAATTTAATTTTATTTATTATTTTTATTTTATGTGTATGCATGTATTGCCTGCATATAAGTAAGTGCACCTGTGTTGTGCAATGCCCACAGAGGTCAGAAGAGGCTGTTTGATCCCCTGGGACTGGAGTTAATGACAGTTGTTAGCTGCCATGTGGGTGCTGGGATTCAAAACGGGGTCTTCTGCAAGAACAGCCAGTGTTCTTAACCACTGAGCCATTTCTCCAGCCCCTCAACATTGTTTTAAGGCTTGGAGAAACCTGGATTTGAAGATAGGCAGGAACCAGGTCAGAAGCCCACTGCGGTGGAGTTGGGGCTGGAGTTTGGGCAGTTTATTGCATGTTAGTAAATGGATCCTGCAGCACTTTCACTAACACCATGGACACTGGACCCTGCTGCTGCTGCCCATCTTTGGGAAACTATTATTGGAGACTGGTTCTCTTAACTATTCTTTGTGATGTTAGCATCTGATTTGGATTTCTCAGTGGATATCTTAGATTGGCTGAGCTCAGGCCATTACCTGCACCTTAGCTGCCAGGGAAATTGTGAAGGTGTTGTCTTTTTGGCTTTTAAGATAGGAGGCAGTCTGTACTTCTCACATTCTCCTAGTGGGAAAACACATAAACGTAGAAAAAGGTTATGAACAAATGACTTGAATCTAAACAGATGGACTGTTCATGCTGGTTGATAAATACTTGCTTAGTAGTTCCTTACAAAACATACACATAAGCCAGGTGTGGTGGCGCATGCCTTTAATCGCAGCACTCGGGAGGCAGAGGCAGGTGGATCCCTGTGAGTTCAAGACCAGCCTGGTCTACCTAGTGAGTTCCAGGCCAGCTGGGGCTACAGGGAGACCCTGACAAAAAAAGCCATACACATACAGGCACATGTACATGTACACACACACACACACACACACACACACACACACACACCTTTCTTGTGCTTACTTTGGATTGTGGGCTGTATGTATACCATAACTCACCTGTGTTAGAGTAGGCACTTCAGTGAGCACTCTCATTTCTGAGGTCGTAGGTTCTGAAATGCCTAGCCGGGAATCACTGCAGCCTGAAAATATTGTCAGGGAAATACTGGTCCATCCTTTCATGAGGTTTGCCACCATTATTGAATGCCTGACATTGGAGGGTAAGTTTCTATATTCTTTTCTTTGTAATTAAAGTTGTTTTTTTTTTCTTTTTTTATCAGCTATCACTTGTGAAATCCTTCAGAATAAGAAGGATTTTTGTTTTGGTAGCCCAACCTAGCACATATAAACCCTTTGTAATATGTCAGGAAGAATTATTTTGCTAACTGTCCTTAACCTTTCTATCATTTGAATTATTACATAACCATTAATGTGGTCTTTGTGATGTTGAAGAGTGTTATAAAAATAGAACAAAGATCAGATATTTATTATAATTACTTCTTTAGTATCCATAAATAATTGTTGTAAGGTTCAGTTTGCTTTCCTTTTCCTTTGATCAGTGCTTTAGTTCTGCATATTTATGTATTCATTTATTTAATTTAGACAGGGTCTCTTGTAGCCCAGGCTGGCTTGCCATTAGCTTTGTAGCTCAGGATGGCCCTGGACTCCTGGTTTTTCTGCCTCTAACTCCCAAGTATCAGATTATAGGCATGTGCCACCACACTTGGCTTTTATTTTCTTGAATGGAGGTATTCGAATTTGCTTCATGGTTTACCTTGTTCTTCTCATTAAGGAACAGCTTCTGGTTTTTCATGTAAGTGGAAAAGAAAGTCTTCAGCTAAGGATATAGCTCAGAGGTAGGGTGATTGCTTAGTATATGAAAGGTCCCAGATTTGATTCCCCCCAAAGTCAGAAATGATGCAGTTGTGACATGAAATGATTTATAGTATCCTTCCCCTGCTTTTGTACATGTTTAGTTTGCCATTGACATAAAATGAGTTTTGTGTACTTTCATCTTGTTTTCTTTAATGTAGGATGTAAAATCCCATTGTGATTATTCTGTAGGTCTTCTCATTCATCAAGGTAGTAGACCCAAGTCTAACCTTTATATTCCTAGTACACAAAGCACACAGCAGATGGTGTAGCTAAAATTCCTTCTGGGAGGCACAAGTGAGGTCTGGCCCCCTCTTCGCTTGGTCCCTCTGACAAACAGGTGCAATTTCACCAAACTACAGCTTGGAAAACCAGTGAGTTTATTGGACTTACTTACAGAGTAGTAGGTGAGAGTTTACTTTCAAGAGTGTGGGTGCTCCCTCCTAAGCCTGCACTGGAAAGTCTCCATCCAGGCATGGATTGTGACTTCCCCACAGCCACACAAAATGGTGAGTGAACCTCCCTATGGCTTCGTCGGCTTATATACTGTTAGCCCCTCAACCCCCCATGCACCTGGAGCTGACTGGTTGGTTGGGAGGGTCCTGTGACTCTCTTGCAGAGTGTAATAGCCAACAAGTTTGGCTCTGATGATCATAGGCAAGCGGGTGTAACCAAGCTTGGGAAGAAGGCCTCTGTCCGTATTCTGCTGTTCTGTGAAAGGACATTATTTTGGGGATATGTCCCAAAGTTTCAAGTTGCCTGGAGCTTCCTTGTTCATAACAACTCTGGACAAACTCTAATGATAGTTCCTTCTGTGAGTTAAAGAGCAGTTTATTCATCTTTAAGGGTGAGGTCCAAGTGTTGTGTCTCCCAGGAGAGAAGACGATGACTTAGATAGAACTGGAGAGGTCATTCTCTTTTGCCTTTGTGGATTGTGGGTGGTTCTAGGGACAGCAGATCATGAGAATTAACATGCTTGGCATGCTCTTATTTGGCCACAGTTCTGGGGTTATGGTGGGCGTGTTAAATGGACTGATGGAAGGTAACAGTACGGTACTGGGCCTCTGTCTCCACGCTTTATTTTCCTTATTTTGTATCTTTTATTTTTGTGGTGCTGAGGATGGACTTTACCCATAGTACTAGGCAAGCACGCTACTGCTGAGCTACACCCCTCAGCTCTCTTAGACTTGTGAGAGGAGGCACCTATGCTGGCTACAGCACAGTACAGCATAGTACAGCAGCAGGAGGTGGCCAGATAGAGGACTCTGCAGGCAGAGCATTTGGAAATGCTTTTCTACCACTGTGAGGGAAATGGAGATTTAGTGACCTGGGGGAGGAGTAGGCATCATGGTGAAACACTGTATGAGTATAGGCAGAATAATGACCATGGATACCAGGGATGGGTGACATCCCAACAGATGAGCTGGCACCAGTCCAGTCATGGTACCTGACTGCTCCCTTGCAGCAGAAAACGATGAAGATCTAAAGAGAGAGACACACTTATCCTCGATGTTCTTGCCACATCGCTCCCAGGATGTCTCAGAAGCCTTTGGAGAAAAGTCTACTTGAAAGCTGTCATTTAAACCAGTCTTGGTAAGGAGTTACACTTAAAGTCTGAATGTTACCTGGAAGAATTTGAGATATTTGATAAGTCTTAAATTTCCTGGCTGTTTATTAGGGTAGATGCTTATGAAAAATATTAGATTAATTGTAGCACAAACAGCCATCATATCAAGGAGACAGAGTAGCCACATCACGTGCAGAAAACAAGGTAGCCACACTTAAGGTGAATGTCCAGGCCGTACTGGTAATGCAGGAACACTGAGTTTAGTAAGATGGTGAGTCTGTCTTGGATAAGGACTGAACCTGGGCCAGAGGGAGGAGGAAATGCTGTCATATCTTGAAGAGGCACTAGAGACGACAGCAGTAGTGGTGATTGAAAGGTGAGAGATAGCCGAGGAAGTGGTTGCTAAGTGACTGTGTCTTAGGAAGTTTGAAGTATTTTTCTGGGAGAGAAGAGAGAATTGCCTACTGAAATTGGAGGCCATTGAGAAGTATCGTGGGCTCACTTAAAATTTGTTTTTATCTAATGTATGAATACTCAGTAGATTAGTGCTTTGGTTTTTCCTGTCACAATAGTCATCTGCTTGGCTGTGAGCCTTGAGTTGACCCAGGATTGTTGAGTGAGTGTGTGGAGAAAGGGGAAGAAACTTGAGGTTTTAAGTAAGGGCTGTGGTAGAATTGTTGTTTGTTCTGAGACAGGGTCTCATGTAGCACAGGCTGACCTCTGAACTCACTATGTAACTGAGGCTGACATTGAACTTCTGGTACGCTGCCACTGTGCCTGACTGAAGTCTTTTTATTTTTATTTTTGTGTGTATATATGTGTGCGTGTGTGTTATGTGTGTGCATGTTCATGGGTATGCGTGTATGCATTTGTGTGTGTGCATGTGCGTGTGCATGTGTGTGTACATGTGTGCCAGAGGACAACCTTAGGTGGTATTTTTCAGGTGCTGACTACTTTTTTTTTTTAAAGACAGGGTCTCTCACTGGCATGGTACTTGCCAAATAGACTAGGCTCCCTAGCTGCCTCCTCAGCTTTGAGAATACAGGAATGTGCTTAGGGGGATTCTGAGGGACCAAACTCAGGCCCTTATACTTGCATGACAACTGCTTTACCAGTTGAATATCTCCTAAGCTAGAAGACTTTTTTTTGAGACATGGTCTTCACTCTGTAGCTCAGGTTGGTCCCAGAACTCACTATGTATCCCAGGCTGATCTTGAACTTGTAGCAGTCCTACCTCAGCCTCCATTGCTGTGATGACAAGATTAAGCCACAAGCACCTCTTCCTTTCAGGTTTTTTCTTTTTTAAAGGTCTTGATGTGGTCAATTACAAGATAGCATGATCAGAGAATGGGTTGATGCATATAGAAGTCTAGAGGTATTGTATATCTTGGTTTGGGTCTTGTAAAAAAGTGGCTGAGGTCAGGAATAAGGAAAGATCGTTGAAGTGATCAGAAATCTGAGAGACTGAGGTATTAGGTGAATTTTCTAAATAATTAAATTACCAAGAATGTTAGGTATTGGAGTGAATAGTTTTGCAAAGACAGAATTCACACATTGGCTTCCTAACCCAAGGTAGACAAAAAAGGGCCAAATGGAGATTGTGAAGCATCCCCTCCTTCAAATAATGAAATAATATGTAGAAGACATTATTTTGTTTATATGATAGCTGCTTTTGTGAACTCAGTTGCAGTCTTATAAACTCTTCCTTAAGGCAGCCTGGAGGTCATAGGAACAGCAAAATCACTTTATAGGCCAGGACCTCTAGAGGTTCTTGAAATCAGAATTTGTGTATTCTTGGGCAGTGGCTGATGGGTGTACCTGAGGGCCAGAGACTTAGAATGAATAAGATGGAAGGTCTGATACGGTGGGCTGGAAAAGGACATTGTGGACATGACTTTCATTTTTCTTTATAACTAGGAGTTATAATTCCTTTTGTTCTGCTTTTCTTTTGCAAGGAGGTTTGGGAAAGGGCTGTGTGGCTGAGCTCTGAGCCTGAGAACGTGTGGTCCATGTGAATGCCACAGCAGAGGACGTGCTTAAGCAGACAGGATGACCTACTTTGTGGATAGCAGTAAGTTCTCCTTTTCCAGACTGCTTGATGCTTGTTCAGAGGCTCAAGAACAGAGCAACATGAGACAGGGATAGAGGATGGTGCCTGGAACTCAGCAGAACAGAACAGAACAGACTTCTTCACTGTCCATCTTGCTGCCAGTAATAACTGCTCCTGGGTTCCTCAAATTTGATATACCTTCAGGACCAGCCAGCTGCCTGCTGTTAGGTTTTTATCTTATACCTTGTCATGGAGATGCCATCAATGTCTTCCCATTGGACTACCCAGTTTTCCCTGCACTTGGATTTGTTCTTCGCTGCTTTGACTGCCATTTCTGAGACCTACTGAGACTCTTCTATAAGCTGTGGTTTCCTTCTTCACTCACTTCTGACCTTCGTGGGAATGAGCCTGTGGCTGTGACTGCTCTTACTGTGTGCTGTCACTTAAGGCAGCCCCTTCATGTGCCAAATAATTATTAAAATGGATTCAGTAGGAGGATTTTAAAAGGCTGTTGAGGACACTGGCAAGTTATTTATTTATTTATGAGACAAGGTCTGTAGCTCAAGATGACTTGGAAATTACCATGTATCTAAGGTACATACATGTATCTCAACCTCCCAAGTGCTGATATAGGCACGTACAACCACACCTGGCATAAAAGGTTTTTTTCCATTGATATGTACAGTATAAAGAAATTAAAACTGAAATGGTTTTTAAAAAATTTTGATTTATTTTATTTTATTTATTTATTTATTTATTTATTTTTGGTTTGCTATTTTTTCTTTTTTAATATTTTATTTCTTATTTTTATTTAAAGGTGTGCACCACCACGCCCAGCTTGATTTAGTTTGTTTTTAATTGTGTGTGTGTGTGTGTGTCTGTCTGTCTGTCTGTGTCTGTATGCCTGTGTCTGTGTATGTGCACATTAATACTGGAGTCGACAGAGCTGTCAGATCTCCTGGACCTGGTATTATAGTTGGTTGTTAGCCACTTGATGTGGGTGCTAGGAATTGAACTCAGTGCACCACCACGCCCAGCTTGATTTAGTTTGTTTTTAATTGTGTGTGTGTGTGTGTGTCTGTCTGTCTGTCTGTGTCTGTATGCCTGTGTCTGTGTATGTGCACATTAATACTGGAGTCGACAGAGCTGTCAGATCTCCTGGACCTGGTATTATAGTTGGTTGTTAGCCACTTGATGTGGGTGCTAGGAATTGAACTCAGGTCTTCTGGAAGAGCAATAGGTGCTCTTAACCACTGAACCATCTCTCCAGCCCCCTAAATTGAAACATTTTAAAAGAAATATTTAGTCATACTAATTCTATTTCAGTTTAACCAAGTTTTTAATGAAACAAAATATGTCCTCCCTCTTCCTTTCTTTTAGTTTCTTGAAAGAGGTCTCTGTTTGTGTAGCTGAGGATAGCCTTGGATTCCTAGTCTTCCTGCTCTTACCTCCCAAGTTCTAGGATAACAGGCGCATGCCACCATGCCTGGCTTACAAACTATATTTTTTTAGGACTGGAGAGATGGCTCAGTAGTAAAGAGCTCTTGCAGAGGACCAGAGTTTAGTTCCTAGCATCCACATTGAGCAGCTCACAACTGCCTGTGACTCCAGCTCCAGGGGATCTGACACCCTCTCCTGTCCTCCGTGGGTACCTGCATGCATGTGTGCATACACATGTGCATAAAATAGCATCACAAACTTATCTTTTTAAAATATTTTATTTATTTATTTTTGTCTTTTTGAGACAGGGTCTCCTTGTAGCCCCAGCTGTCCTGGAACTCACTATGTAGGTCAGGCTGGCCTTGAACTCACAAAGATCCACCTGCCTCTGCCTCCCAAGTGCTGGGATTAAAGGTGTGCACCACCACGCCCAGCTATTATTTTTATTTTATGTGTACAAGTGTATTTCCTGCATGTATGTAAGTGCATCTGTGTCGTGCATGCTGCAGAGGTCAGAAGAGGGCTTCGGATTTCCCTGGAACTGGAGTTCAGGATGGTTTGTAGCCGCCATGTGGGTTCTGGGAATTGAACCCGGGTCCTCTGCAGGAGCAGTCAGCGCTCTTAACTGCTGAGCAATCTCTCCAGCCCTCTCAAACTTTATTTTCTAAGCCAAAAAAACTTCATTGAGACCTTTGGAGGTCAAGATAGGAGGATTGCTGCAAGTTTGAGCCCATTCTGGTCTACATAGTGAGTTCTAGGCTATCCAGGGTACTACATAATAAGACCCTGTCTCAAAAGAAAAAAGATCAAATAAAAAAGGTAAAGTACATGGCAAAGAGCAAGTAGAAATGAATTAACAAATAGTATCTTACAGAGGCCAGGGGCAGTGGTTCACACTACGGGCTGGGAGGATTCTGAGTTCTAGGCAAGCCTTAGATAGCTAGACTCTTCTTGGTGGGGTGGCATGGGGAATGGGGGGCAGACAGAGAAGAAAACAAACAAAATAAGTAAATAAAAATAACAAAAGTAAGACATTTAACTGAAATGAAAGGACACAGGAACATGAGACAAGAGAAAAGCAAAAGCCAGGCTTGTGGCACATGCCTGTTATCCCATAAACTTGGAGACAGAGCTACACAGCAGGGCTCTCCCTGTCAAAAACCAGCTAGCCTACCTGCCTACCTATCGTAAAAACATAGAGGCTGAAGAGATGGCTCAGCAGTCAAGAGCACTTGCTCATGCAGAGCACCCTGTCCAGTACCAGCATCTACATGGTGGCTCATGACCATCTATAATTCTGGTTCTAGGGGATCTGACATGCCTCTGGCCTCTGTAGTACCATGAATTCACATGGTATACATACATACATGCAGGCAAACACTCATGCAATAAAATAAAAGAATTAAAACCAGAAAATGTAGGAAAAATTAAAAATAAAAAATTTAGTGAGAGAAATTTTACTTTTGAGGAGCTGGAGCGATGGCTCATTGGTTGAGTGCCTGCTGCTTTCCAGAGGAACTGAGCTTGGTACCCAGCACACCCACATTGAGTGACTCACAATTGCCTGGAACTCCAGCTTCAGGGGATCCGTTGCTGTCTTCTGGTCTCTGCAAGCACCCTCTCCACATTAATAAAAAATGAAAATAAATCTTAAAGTTACACTTGGAAAAAATATATCTGCTATGTAGCTCAATTGAAGACCCTTGGATTCTTCTGACTGCTTCTGCATCCGTTGTATCGCACGTGATGGCTAGTTCTGGAAAACTACTCAACACTCATGATGCAAGAGTAAAAAAAGCTGACAGCCTGAAGGGAGAGAGAAGTACTTGTCCTGCAAGTGTGAAGAGTTTGAACCCAGCACCCATATAAGAAGCTGTGAGTGGTTGTGGGTTCTGGGGAAACTGAGACAAATCCCTGGAGCTGGCTGGCTTGGTGAACCCCAGGTCCCATGTCTCAAAAAAAATAAGGTAGATGGCTCCTGAGGAACAGTACCTGTGCGTACATAGACATGTGTACATACGCATATGCGTGCACACTTGCACAAACTCAGAACAAACAATGTTTTGACCTTTTGGACTCTGAAGGATTCTTAGGGATCCTGGATCTTGGACCTTTCATATTTGAGAACGAGGCTGGGAATGTAGCTCATAGCTCAATGGTGGTAAAGTGCTTGCATAGCATGCATGGTATCCTGGGTTCAAGAACCCCTAGTACTGCAAACAAATGGCAGTGTATTCTGAGAACTACTGTTACAGAACAATAGATTCTCCCTTGTATCATGTGGAATGAGTGGAATTTGTTCTCTTGTATATGCGTTGAAACTAAAAAATACTGGTTCTGAGTTTCTCATGACCTTTCAGGGTGCATAGGGTCAGAAATTAAGGAATAGAGTTAGTACTTCCCAGAGTGACTCATTCAAGTTTGCTTCTGTTATCCTAACACTGAGTGTTTTTTTTTTTTTTCTTGTTGTTGTCAAGGAGATGTTCAATTGAATTTGATATGGCCAAATATACAGGATATTGGCTGATCCTGATTATCAAGGGGAAAATAGGAGAGTCACTTGCCTTTTTTTCCTTTTATTCACAAAGTCTAGATAGTTAGCCCAGGCCGGCATTGAACTCTGTAGTCAAGGCTAACCTTTTAACTTCTGTCTCAATGCTGGGATTATAGGTGGGTCCCACTGTGCCCCATTTGCTACTTTCTTTATGGCTTGTTACTAAACATATGACATTTGAGTTTTATAATTCAGTAGCTAGTAGTTAGTATCCCTTAATAAGCAATGCCAGAAATGATTTTAAGTGCTTTGTCCTGTATATGATTTTACTAAATTCTCATAACCCTGAAAACACTTGTCTACTTTGTTGCCTCTAAGGATAACTGAAATGGAGAGCATTTATAGGAATGCAAATTTGTATTGCCTCATGGGAGGACACGTTGGTGTTAATCATAATTGACTACACTATCTTTTTTTTCTGTTTGTTTTTGAAATGGGGTTGACCTCAAGCTCATCTTCCTTCTCAGCCTCCTCACTACTGGGACTAACTAGTGGCCCAAAGACTATTCTTTTTCTATTATCTTTTTTCTTTTTGATATTTTTTACAGTAGCCCCAGCTGGCCTGGAACTCAGTTTGTAGACCAGGCTGACTTTGAATTTAGAGAAATCCACCTGCCTCTGTCTCCCGAATGCTGGGATTAAAGGCATACGCCACTAGGCCCAGCCTAAGACTATGTTATCCTAACCTTACTTTTGGGACTCCAGCAGAAATTCAGATACTAATGGATGCATAATGATATTTACTATAGCATTTTGGTAATAAACAGAATTTTAGTGTGCATTAATAGGTGACTGGTTGGGGGTGGTGGTGCCAAAGCCTGATGACCCGAGTTTCATCCCCAGGACCCTCATAGTGGAGAGAACTCATTCCTGCAAGTTATCCTCTGACTTCCACATGCCCACTGTGACACTCATGCCTCCCCCTGCCCCCCACATAAATAAATATAATAAACTAAAAATATGTATGGTTTGGTGTTATAATAGAATGCTGTTTCCTTGTTAAGATTGAGGCAGATCTGTTTGTATAGATGTCAGTGACACATTTTTGATGAATAAGGTTGTAGAGCAATGTATGCATTAAATAGTTTCTGGGACTGAGTGTGTAGCTCAGTGGTAGTGTTCAATATGTGCAGCATTACTAAGCCACATTATGTGATGCAATAAAAAAGATATCCTGACTCGTAGCATCCATCTTTTAAA
>NW_008352270.1:419668-430786 GCF_000622305.1 Nannospalax galili
CATATATATAAGTGTACCTGTGTCATGCAGTGCCTGAGGAGATCAGAAGAGAGTGTTGGATTCTCCTGCAACTGGAGTTACAGATGGTTGTCAGCCACCATGGGTGCTGGGAATTGAACCCCGGTCCTCTGTAAGAGCAGTCAGTGCTCTTAACTGCTGAGCCATCTCTCCAGCCTCTCTTAGCATCCACCTTAAGGCCAGGAGTGTGCCTGAACTGTTGAGAACCTGTTCCTTCAGATTTTTCTTGGAACTGTGTTTTTGAACAAGGGCTTTGCTCATTCTTCATGGAAACAATATCTCCATCCTAAAATGGGGAAGTAAAAGGTAAACCCTTATCAGAGAATCTCTTTGCTTTCCCTAAAATAAGCTGTTTGATACTTTGATCAGTAAAAACATGCATACACATTCTTACACCACTTTGGCTGGAAGGCAAGGAAGTGTCCTGAGGGGTTAAGGCCATGTGATGGTGACACAAGAGGAGCACATCCTGCTCAGTGAACTTGTTTACATAAGCAAGCTTAAGATAAGTCATGCCCACAAGGCCCTGGGCTCAATCCACAGCACCAAGTAAATAAACAGATGTAGAGCAAAATCTTCCTGTTTAGAAAGGGTTTGGAAGAGTGGTTTTCAGGTGTTGGGAAGATATCCTTTTATACTTTATTTTGTATTTTCTCCCTAGTAAGGGATATATCATTTTCTGTAATTAGCTATTAAATAAATTTAGAGAAAATCATGTGCGTGTGTGTGTGTGTGTGTGTGTGTGTGTGTGTGTGTGTGTGTGTGTGTGTGTGTGTATGTGTATGTAGGTATTGAACCCAGGCAAGTACTTACCACAGAGTTAAAGCCCCAGCCCTATCTTGAGAAAGGGATTCATTTTGTAGCCCAGATGGGCCTGGCTGCTCACTATGCAGTCAGATACTCTAGTGTTGTGCAAGGAGGTCCTCTGGTGCTCACTATGTAGCCCAGGCTGGCCTTGAATTTGAGACAGTCCTCCTACCTAGAGCCTCTTGAGTGCTGGGATTGTATGTGTGAAGCCCCTACCTCTACTCCCTTGGCCTGGCTTGGAAGTTCTTACTGCTTCAGCCTTTGGGGTGTGGGGATTCCAGATACCATATCTGGTGATGGTGTTAATTTTGGTCACTCCCATTTGGTTTCTTGTTTTCAATTTCTGCCTGTGGCAGCTAAAATTCTGCTCACCAACACTATAACTTGTTTGTACATTAAAGGTGAGCTGATTTCTGTACTTTTGAAGTTCTTAGAAACCCAGTTATTTGATAAATATTTACCATGAGATTATTTTGGTGCTTTTATTAATTGATTTTCCACTTAACTCAAATATCCTACATTTGAAGATCTTGCCCATCAGGTTTTAGGGCGATTTCCCTTTCCATTGGGAAATTCCTGATGAGACCTTAATTATAATAGATACAGTGCTCCCTCTGGTGGACAGTAGGATGAAAAGCACACCAACACCAGAAAAGCCATTTACCTTTTCAGCCACTACAGTTTATTAACAGGGCTGGAGAGATGGGTCAGTGGTTAAGAGCACTTGTTACTCTTGCAAAGGACCTGGGTTCAGTTCCCAGCGGCAGTGTGGTGGCTCACAACTACCTGTATATCCAGGGGATCTGATGACCTCTTCTAGCCTTTGTGGCACCTGCCACACACAAGTTCAAAAGAAGACAGCACATGAATCAATTGTTTTAAAAATTTTTTGATTTATTTTTATTTTGCATGTATGAGTGTTATGCCTGCAGGTATATAAGTGCACTCATGTCATGCAGTACCCGAGGAGGACAGAACAGGGCATCGGGTCCCCTGGAACTGGAGTTATGGACAGTTTTTAGCTGCCACATGGGTGCTGGGCTTTTAACCTGGGTCTTCAGCAAGAGCAGCCAATGATCTTAACTGCTGAGCCATCTCTCCACCTGCCCCCTCTTCCTGGAAGTTGCTGTGTACATCAGGCTGGCCTGGATCTCACAGAGATCTGCCTGCCTCTGCCTCTCTAGTGCTGGGATTAAAGGCATGTGCCACTGTGCCTGGCAAAATAAATAAATATTGAGAAAACTTATTGTCACCATTTGCCTGCTCTGGGACTAGTTCAGGGTGGCACTGCTCCAGGGCTCCCTTCTACCCTGCTTAGCTAAACAGATCCTTCCCGCTTGATTGCCATCTTCCTGCTCCAGGACTAGGTGAGTTTGTGCTGCCTGGGAGCTTCTGACTAGCCTGACAAGTGTATCTCTCACCACTCATCAAAGAAGCTTTTTGTAACAGATGGAGACGATTATGAAATTCCACAACGGGTCAAACGCAAATAATAAGTGTATGCGATGCCCAGCCCTAAGTGACACATCTACACTGCAGCCTCTATACCTAATAGTCAGGGAACATAGTGGAACAGGGAACCAGAAGAATATTAGTACATCAGTTCTCACCAGGGAAACTTCCTCATGCCACAGATGATGGTTAACCAGAAAGCCACAACTGGCCAAAGTGCAGAGAAGAGACTACAGAGTGCTTATCCCTGAACAGGACACCTATATCAAACTTCTGCCTCCCAAGGCTCAGGGACCATTGTGGAAGAGGGTATGGAAAGATTTTAAAAGAGGGGGTGGATGGATGACCACAAGGAGACAGTTTTCTAGACAGCTGGGAAGTTACTCCTATGAACTCATAGCAATAGTGACAGCATGTACAAGACCCACTTAGTCTCAAGCCAGACAAAACCCAAGCATAGACATGGGGAAGTGGCTAAGAAGCCCCAACTGTAGCTGAGGAACTACTGGCCAGCGATAGCTGGTGGGAGAGGGAGAGTCAGTTTTCTTTCTTTCTTTTTTCTTTTTTTTGGTCTTTTTGAAATGATCTCCTTGTAGCCCCAGCTGTCTTGGAACTCACTAGGTAGACCAGGCTGGCCTTGAACTCACAGAGATCTGCCTGCCTCTGCCTCCCAAGTGCTGGTATTAAATTCTTTCTTTTTAAAAAAATATTATTTTATGTGTATGAGCATATTGCTTGCATATACATAAGTGCACCCATGTTGTGCACTGTCCATGGAGGTCAGAAGAGGGCACCGGATCCCTTGGAACTGGAGTTATGGACAGTTAGCCACCATGTAGGTGCTAGGAATCAAACCTAGGTCCTCTGCAAGAGCAGCCAGTGCTCTTAACCACTGAGCCATCTCTTCAGTCCCAAGAGTCAGTTTTCTTTAAGAATGTGATACTAGATAGGCTAATAGACTCCAGTGGATGGATCTACACCAAAGGACGTTTGGGGACACAAACTTGATAGGTCTTAATATATACGACAGAGTATATGAAATCTGGGAGTGGGGGCTGGCGGCTATAAGAGGGGTGCAGATAGGAGATTATGCTGAAATTGCTACCTAATATGGCAAATTTCCCTCCTTCCCCCTTCCCTTCCAGCCTTTTTTTAATATGTGTGTGTGTGTGTGTGTATATATATATATATTTTATTCATGTGTATTGGTTTGTTACATGTGTGAGTGCCTGTAGAAGCCACAAGAGGGTGTCAGATCCCGTAGAGCTGGAGTTAGAGGTGGCTGCAAGTTGCCTGATGTGGGTATTAGGACCTCTAGAAGGGCAGGAAGCACTCTTAACTGCTGAACCATCTTTTCAGCTCCTTTTCTTTGTAGTTCTTTAACTTAGGGCATCTTAAACTCTGGGCTTTTGTGTCCTCATCCATAAAATAAGGAAATAGCTACGTTGTATGATCTTCATGAGGATTAAATGCGAGAACACACACAGGAGTGCAAATCATAATGCCCAGGAGATTGCATTGCTTCTTGTGGCCTGCTCTACCAGTCACCTGCATGCAGGAGACCCTGGATTTAGCCTCCGGCTTCAAAATATTAAATAAATATGCATATCTAGTATTTTATTATTTTACTCTGCTTTGAGGCAGGGTATCATGTAGTGTAGGATGGCCTTGAACTCACTATGTAATTGAGGCTGGCCTTTACTGATCCTCCTGCTCCACTTCCTGAGTGCTGAGATTATAGGCATGAGCCACTGCTCCTGGTTCTGTGCTGTGCTGGGGATGAAACCCAGAGCTTTGTGCATACTAGGCAATCACTCTAGCAACCAAGCTACATCCCTGGCCTCAGAATATCTAATATTTTAGGTGCAGGAATCTGTGTTCTTTCTGAAAAAAATTTCTTTTTAAATTTATTGCCTGCATGTAGGTAGGTGCACCCGTGTTGTGCAATGCCCACAGAGGTCAGAAGAGGCTGTCGGAACTAGAATTCCCTTGGAACTGGAATTATGGACAGTTGTTAACTGTCATGTGGGTGCTGGGAATTGAACCCGGGGCTTTTTCAAGAGCAGTGGTGTTCTTAACCACTGAGCTATCTCTCCAGCCCTGCATTCTTTTTATATTTAATTTAATTGTTAAAATTTTATGTGTATCAGGATTTGTCTGCATGTATGGAAGTGTGTCCATGCATGCAGTGCCCACAGAGGCCAGAAGAGGGCATTGGATCCTCTGGAACTGGAGTTAATGGACGGTTGTTAGCAACCATTTGAGTGCTGGGAACCAAACCTAAGTCCTCTGAAGGAGTAGTCAGTGCTCTTAATGACTGAGCCATCTTTCCAGTCCTGGAATCTGCATTCTTACTGTTGCTAGGGTGATAGGAAATTTTGAGAACTGTAGGACAGACACATATTTCTTTAAATTTGATAGGAAATTTTGAGAACTGTAGGACAGACACATATTTCTTTAAATTTTTATTTGTCTATTTATTTATTTACTTATTTTTAGTTGTGTATGAATATTTTGCTTGCATATAAGTGCACCCATGTTGTGCAGTGCTTGCAGAGGCCAGAAGAGGGTGGTGGATCCTCTGGAACTGGAGTTATGTATGGAGTTATGTATGATTGTTAGCTGCTATGTGGGTTCTGGGAACCAAGGCCAGAGCCCGCTGCAAGAGCAGCCAGTGATCTTAGCCTCTGAGCCATTGATCTAGCCTCTCCTCTGAGACAGTCTCACTGAATGTGAAGCATAGGCTACACTGATTGGCCAACAAGTCACTGGGATCTGGAATCCTTCTGCTTCTACCTCCCAGTTGTGAGATTACAGGCATGTGCTGCCACACCTGACTTTACTGCCATGCCTGGCTTTTTATGAGGGTGCTCAGGATGTAAACTCAGGTCTTCATACTTGTCCGGCAGTCACTTTGTCCAGCCAGCTATCTCCCCAGCTCCTTAGTGGTTCTCTTAATTTCCATCTCATCTCAGCTCTTTATTTTTGTGAGGCAGGATCTTATATAGCTCACACTGGCTGTGGTTTGACTATGTAGCCAAGGCTGGCCTTAAATTTTTGATCCTTTTGGCTCCACTTGCTAAGGGCTGGGATTGTATGCATGAGGTACCATGCCTGGCTTTTTAGCCATTTCAGTATGACTCATTATGTAATGTTCTTTAATGTTTTGCTTGAATTAATGTGAATGTTTCGTGAGCAAACCAGTTTCCAAGCACTTATCAACAGTTAAACGTTTAGCTTAATGTTCATGCACATCAATCAAGGTGTACATGTCATCAAGGGGACAAATCCTCTGATTACATTAACCTTGGTAGTTTTAAAAGGAACATTTGAAAACAGACTCAGATAGATACAACAGAGAATTTGTTTTGTTATTGTTAACAGTAAATCCTTTCTAGGTCTGCAACTGGGTTTTAAGGTCACAGGAGGGACAGTAAGATTGACCTCATGGTACATGCAGTAACATTTAAATCAGAAGAAAGCCAGAATTTTGGTTAGCTAGTTTTATTATCCCTTTGGAAATCTACTTGTGGTTATAGACTATTGGGACTCTTAGAGGTTCTGTGGTCTATCCTTGTCTCTTTTCTGCTCTCTGTTCCTGACTGATGGATTTCCAAGATCTTATTTGATATCTGCTCTACTAAGAAGTATGTGCCTTTGATTTTCTTGTATCTGAAACTGGAGCAAGTCTTGTTTTCCACTTTGTAAGTTTTTATACTTATAAACCTGTGGTATCTGATGGCTTAGTTTCTTTGTGTGTGTATATATGAGTGTACACACACTTACATGTATGCACATGTGCACATATGATCATAGAGACACATACACAAACATAAATAAAACAAATCTTTTTAAAACATTAAAACAGTTAGGGATGTAGCTCAGTAGTAGAATGCTTGCCTAGTATATGCAAGGCTCAGGTTCAATCCCCAGCACCACACAGAGACATACACAAAACAAAAACAAAAAATAAAGCATACAAATAAGCAAGGTAAATGCACCTTTATGTAGTCAGTTAGCTTCAATAACTATCAATAGTTTTTTTTTTTTTGGGTCTTTTTGAGATGGTCTCCCTGTAGCCCCAGCTGTCCTAGAACTTGGTATGTAGACCAGGCTGGCCTCGAACACACAAAGATCCCCCTGCCTCTGCCTCCCAAGTGCTGGGATTAAAGGTGTGCGCCACCACGCCTGGAGTTTTTTTTTTTTTTATTATGTTAAAATGTTCAAAAACCAGGGATAGGGAAACAGCTCAGTTAGTAAAGTACTTGCTGTGTAAGGAGAGGACCTGAGTTCAATCCCCAGAACCCACATGAAAAAATAGAATAAATAGATGTGGTGATGTGCTCTTCTAATCCCAGCCCTGGAAAGGTGGAATCAGATAGATCCCTGGGACTCACTGGCCAGCCAGCCTGGCCTATTTGCTGAGTCCCAGGCCAGAGACACCCTGTCTCTAAAAACAAGGTGGACTGTACCTGAAAAATGACATCAAGTTGAACTCTGACCTCTCCATGCACATACACGACACCCCCTGCCCTGTGCATACACATACAGATGTACCCAAGCACACACACATACAAACTCACAAAAAAATATTCAAAAACTTTGGCAAGGTAAGACTATATACACACCTATGCAGTCTCAGACAAAGAGTATAACTACATTTAACTAGCATCACATCATACATTAAAAAAATAAGAGGTATTACCCACATGGAGTATTAACAAAAAGCAAATGTATCATTTAAAGCATCAGTTGTGGAAGTTTTTGTTGGTGTTTATTTTCTTTTGTTTTAAATTGTCCTGGTCTTTAGTTTTAATCCTTGTCCTGCTGCTTGGTAAACTATGATGGAGAGCCTAGCACCATATTCTCATAGTGGGTCTTTAACATGTTTGTTAGACTGAAAACCTGAGAGACCCTTAGAAGCTTATCATATTGATTATTGTTGTCTATAACTATGTATGAGACTGGCTTTTGTGCCCCTCCCCCCCAGATGGTTGATATTTAATGATTGGCTGTCTTAGAACAATTCCAATAGTGTACAAACAAATGGTTTTCTGTTTCTTTAAAGATTTATTCTGGGGCTGGAGATATGGCTCAGCGGTTAAGAACACTGGTTATTCTTGCAGAAGACCCAGATTTGAATCCCAGCACCCACATGACAGCTAACACCTATCTGTATCTCCAGTTTCAGGAGATCCAGTGGCCTTTTCTGTCCTCCATGGGCATTACACGACATGGATGCACTTACCAACATGCAGGCAATACACACATACACATAAAATAAAAATAATAAATAAAATATTTAAAGAAAAGATTTATTCTGAATATATGGGGATTCATATTTCCATGAAGCAATCACTAACCACATTAGAAGTGCTATATATAACTCAGAAGTCTGGGGTTTGTTCAGAACTGAGCTCAGATTATAAACTTGAAGTTATTAAGTGATTTTCATTAAGTTGCATAAATTACATGAACCTTAATTTTACCTTTTATAAATAGTGTCCTAGGCACTGGGAATGTTGGCTCAGGCCTGGGATCCCAGCACCTTGAAGGCTGAGGGAGGAGAATCAGTGTGTGTTCAAGGCCAGCCTGGTTATATGATGAGTGCTAGGCCAGCCTGGTCTACAAAGTGAGACCCTGTCAAACAGACAGAACATCCAGTAATATGTGTGTGTGTGTGTGTGTGTGTGTGTGTGTGTGTGTGTGTGTGTATGGCAATAATATTAACTATGTAATTCAGTGTTTACTATATATAAATTGAAGAGTTCTAGGAGATAGTAAATTTTGGTAAACCTGCCCATAGGTCACATAGTCACTGAGGCTGATAGAAACACAACGCTGCCTAAGTACAAAGCCTATCTTTTTTTTTTTTTCTGGTAGCTGTTCCCTTTTAAACTTTCCTTGAGGTAGTTCTCTAGGTTTCAAAAAGAGCATTAGACTGGGCATGGTGGCACAAAGCCTTTAATCCCAGCTCTCAGGTGGTAGAGAATGGAGCTAGCCTGGTCTGCATAGTGAGTTTGAGACCAGTTAGGGCTACAGTGAGACCCTCTCTCAAAAAACAATCACCCTTCCCCCTAAACAAAACAAAAAACAAAAAAGAATTAGAATATAGTCATGTTAAGAAGTAATTTTAGGGCTGGGAGCTGTCCCAGTGGTAAAAGTGCTCACTGCACTAGCATGAGGGCCTGAGTTTGAATCCTCAGAGTTCACATAAAAGCTGGATGTGTGATGTGAGAGTCTGTAGTCTTGGAGACAGGAGAGTCCCTGGAAGCTCACAGGCCAGATAGCCTGCTGTAAGCAGCAGAAAAACAACAGAGATCCTGTCTCAAACAAGACAGAAGCTGAGGACCTACAACTTGAGGTTGTCCTCTGTGGTGGTTTGAATGAAAATGTCCCCCATAGGCTCCAAGTATTCGGACATTTTGTCCTGAGATGATGGCGCTGTTTTGGGGAGGTTTTAGAAGGTATGGCTATCCTGGAGGAAGCGCGTCACTGGGGGTGGGCTTAGAGAGTTCTTAAGCCTTGCCAGATCTCCAGTTGTTCTCTTGCTTCCTGTGTCTGTGTGATGATGTGAGAGCTTAGCTTCTGCTGTTCCTGCTCCAGCCACCTCCAGCCACCATGCCTCCCTGACATGATGGACTGTAATTCCCCTGGAACCGTAAGCTCAAGTAAACTCTTCCTTCCATAAATTGCTTGGGTCAGTGTTTCTATCATAGCAACAGAAAAGTGACTAATATATCCTCTGACCTCCATCTGCCCACTGTGGCATGCATGGGTCCACATTCACATGAATGCATGGCACTGTGTATGTGTATACACACATTGTATGCATACACATCAAAAAATGATATAATTTTAGATATGGAGTTTTTCAACAGTGTGGCACTTGTCCTAGAAACCCATTATAGTTAATTTGATATCAGTAAGACTAAATGTTAATTTTTAAGGCTACTAAGTTCCTTGATTACATTTATTTTAATGTTAAATAAGGAGGTAAGGAAACACATAAAGAAACTGGATAGTCCTCAAAGGGACTGTAAAGAAAAAATTTAGTCCATGTGAACTCACAGTGGTTGAGGCAGCATACACAAGACCTTCACAAGCTCAAGCCAGATAAATCCCAGTGGAGGAGAGAGGTGAGCACAAAGTCCCAGCCCTAACTGAGGAGTTATTGGCAATTAATGACTGCTGGGAGAGGGAGAGTCAGTTTTGTTGGAGGCTGTGATCCCTGGTAGGTTGAACATGCTCCAGGGGATGGAATAGAATATTTGGGTAACACAAATTGGACTTGAAGACCTTAAAAAAAAAAAAAAGAAAAAAGAAAAAGAGGATGTGTAGTGGGGGAGGGGAGGGAGCCAGGGGTGAATTTGAGAGGAGATGGGGTTAGGTGAATATGATCAAAATATATTGTATGAAATTCTCAAAGATGCAATAAAATATTAAAGAGCAAAAGAAAAAAATTAGAAACAGCTTGAATTTGAGAAATAAATGAGATTTAAGTGCATTAAGAATTAATCATATTTTGTGGCTGGAGAGATGGCTCAGTGGTTAAGAGCACTGTCTGCTCTTGCAGAGGACCTGGGTTTGGTTCCCAGCACCTATGTGGTGGCTAACAACCATCCATAATTTTAGTTCTGCGGTGGAGGGGGGGGTGTCTGATACCCTCTTCTGGCCTCTTCAGGTATTGCATGCAAGTGGTGCACTTATATACATGATGGCAAAACACTCATACACATAAAATAAAAATAAATAAGAGAATTAATCATGTTTTAATGCTGGTCTAGATTTAAACACAATGAGTTTCAGTTCACATTGGAGATTCTTTCAGCGTCAGGGCCTCAGTCATGTTTTAATAGAAAAGAATGACTAGTTAGAAAAGAATGACTAGTTGGAGCACTTTTCTTTTTGTAGTCCCCTCTTTTTAAAAATACCTTATTATTTTTATTTTATGTATATGAGTATATTGCCTGCATGTAGGTAAGTGCACCCATGTCGTGCAATGCCCTTGGAGGACAGAAGAGGCCATTGGATCCCCTGGAACTGGAGTTATGGACAGTTGTTAGCTGCCATGTGGGTGCTGGGATTTGAGCCCAGGTCTTCTGCAAGAACAACCAGTGTTCTTAACTGCTGAGCCATCTCTCCAGCCCCTATAGTCCTCTCTTTAAAAGGGGGCTGAGCCCGAGTGTCCCAGAGACAGGCTGCCTTGTGCAGGGTTTTGGGGCACACTTGAGAACTGGATAGTCAGGAGTTTGGTGTTTTTCTTCTTTTTTTTAATATTTTATTTATTATGTTTATTTTATGTGTATGCATTTATTGCCTGCATGTAGGTAAGTGCACCTGTGTCATGCACTGCCCTCCTGGAGAACAGAAGAGGCTATCGGATCCCCTGAAACTGGGACCCTCTTCTGACCTCCATGGGCATTGCACTTATATACATGCAGGCAATACATTCATACACATAAAATAAAAATAGTAAATTAAAAAAAATAATTAGAGTCTGGGGCCAGTGAGATAGCTCAGAATGTAAAGGTACTTGCTGCTAAGCCTGAGGACCTGAGTTCAATCCCTGGGATTCACATGGTGGAAGGAGAGACATAACTCCTGAAAGTTGTCCTCAGATCTCCATACATGCACCATGGCAAGCCCGTGCTCCACATATACATTTACTTGTACACATATAAACAGAATAACAATAATAAGTGCCAGGCATGGTGGCTCATGCCTTTAATCCCAGCAGAGGCAGGCGGATCTCTGTGAGTTCAAGGCCAACGTGGTCTACAAAGCGAGTTCAGGCCAGCTGGAGCTACAGGGAGACCCTGTCTCAAAAAAAAAAAAAAA
>NW_008352270.1:430859-434591 GCF_000622305.1 Nannospalax galili
AAAAAAGTAAACAGAGACTGTTTTCTAACAAGATCTCCAAGTGACTTGTGCACATGTGAAAGGGGGCGAGGCACCAGGTGGGCTCTGTAGAGCCAGAGCACTTGAGTTCAAATTCTGAGTTTGATGCAAGGTTTCTTTTTCTGTGAAACTGGGTGAGTGATAGTACATGTACAATGCTTTGAGGAATATTGTTTACAGGAGTACTCTAGGAAAATTGTCTTAAAAATATACACTGTATAGAACAAGTATGTAGTCAGAATAAAATGCCATTATTTTTAGGAATGAACCTGCATTTATCATGTTAAAGAATAGCTTACTGTCTTTAGTAATAGCCTTTTGAATCATATTTTTGTATTACTCATCATGGATCAGTCAAATAAAATCTAGGTGACTTATGACTTTGGTTTGAGTATTGTCAGTTTTTGTCAACTTGACACAAACCTAGACATATCTAGGAAGAGGGCATCTTAAGTGTGAAATTTCGTCAGTCAGATTGGCCTGTAGTACATTTTCCTGATTGCTAATTGATGTAGGAGGACCCAGCCCATGGTGGGCTACCAGCCCTAGGCAGATGGGTCTGGGTTGTGTAAGAAAGATTGCAGAACATGAGCCTGGAAGCAAGCCAGTAAGCAACGTTCCTCTGTGGTCTGCTTCAATTCCTGCCTCCAGGTTCCTGCCTTGGCTCCCATCAATGGGCTATAACTAGTAAATTGAAATAAATCCTTTCCTTCCCCAAGTTGGTTTTGGTCAGTGCTTTATCACAACAGGAAGCAAACTAGAACACAGACCAAAAGATATAAAATAGTATATATGTGTTTTTCAGTCCTAGCTGTTCCAAACTAGAGCAAGTATGAATAGAGCTAATTAAGGTTACTGCTTCAAAGGAAACATTTCTTTTCCACCTTCCTCTGTCCTTGGTCTTCTCTTCCCTGTCCCCGCCCTCTCCTGTGCTGGCATCAAATCCAATGCCTTTTCAAAGCATACTAGGCCAGCACCCTACCATGGAAGTACATCTCCATCCCCCAGAGTAAACATTCTCAGTGTGTTATAAATCACTGCAAGGTTGTAGCTGAGGATTTGACTCTGTTTGCTGAATGCATCAAAGCCAGCATCTTAATCCAACAGCACACACCTGGCCAGTTTCTTCTCTCTCCCTTCCTAGCTACAGGCTCAGCTCTTTTTCTGCCCTGCTGCTTTACTGAATCATTTCATTTCCAGCAGCGGCTTCTCAGAAAAGAAGTGGGGTTGTGGGGGAGAAAAGAGCAAGCAGAGAATTGCTCTGCAGACAGTACCTCCCCTTTTCTCCTTTGCTGTTGTCTGTGGGAGGAAATGACAGACATTGAAGTTTAGGTTAAAGGTGAAAGCACTGCTACGTAGGAATTAGAATATTTTGTATCTTTTCGTTGCACTTATTTATTTTGTGTATGTATGTGTGTGAGTGAACACATGTTGTGACATACATGTAGAAGTCAGAGGACAACTTGCTAGAATTGGTTTTCTCTTACCATGTGAACCCTGGGGATTGAATTCTGGCCATCAGGCTTGCACCTTAACCCACTGAGCCATCTTCCAGCCCAATTTTGTATTCTTTTCTACTTAACTGGGATTAGTATATCTAGAATTTGGTTGGAAATAAATTTTGGGGAATGGAGGGGATATGGCTCAGTGGTAGAACACTTTCCCAGCATGCCCAGGGCCCTGGGTTTCATCCTCTGTAGTGAAACAGAAGAGCAGGAATCCATTTCTCCCTGGGGCACTGGGCAGGTATTAACTACTGTTAAGGCCTGATGTTCTATTACCTGGAAAGCAGCACAGGAGAGTGCATCCTGGCCAGCTTTCACAGAATTAGGTGACTGAGTCAAGCAGTATCATGGAAATGCTGGGTGCTGTTGGTACCATACACTTTGACTGTGTCCCCCAAAGCTGCATTTGTTGTAAGCCTGGTCCCTATTGTAGTGATGCAGAGAGGGGCAGGTTTGAGAGGTGGGTCCTAATAGAGTTGATAGGTCATTGAACCCTGTTCTCAGGAGATAAGTTCTTGTGGGACCTTGTGTGTTTTCTTTTGAGAACAGTATAGAGATCCACCTTGATGAGACTATAACTTACCTGGGTTGTAACTGCCATCTTGTCCTCCAGGTGGCTCTGGCACATAGTCTGAATGCCCTAGGATAGGGTCCTTAAGAGAGCTGACCAGTAGTGGCAGGTATTGATGCTTGAAGTGTCTCTTTACTAACACTCAACATCTGAATAGTTTTTGGAAAGCCTGGGGTACATTCCTTTGGCTGTGGTTCACCTTTGTGTAGCTTATAAACCCTTCCTTCTCCCTAGGGGTGCCCTGTCCTTCTGTCTTAATGCTGTCCGACATACCTGTCTGTCCATAAGTCCCTAATAAATTGTATTTTATGCATTCTTGGATCTGTCTACCTTCTTTTCTTTGTGTGTGTGGTGTGTATGTGTGTATTGTATGTATATGTATGTGCATGTGTGTGTGCATGTGTGTAGGCCCAAGGTCAGCATAGGGTGAATGTCTTTCCTTGATGGCTTTCCATATTTTATTTATTTTTTTATTTTTGAGACAGTTGCTTACTGAACCTTAAACTAATATTTTTTTTGAGACAAACTCAATGAACCTTAAACTAACTTCTTCTAGGCTGGTGGCCAGTGAGCTTTAGGGCCATGCCTGTTTCTGCACTCCCTCTACCAACGCTGGGCTTCCACGCCCAGCTTTTTATGTGGGTTCTGAGGATCCAAACTCAGGTCTTCAAGCTTGTGTGGCAGGTGCTTTACTAACTGAACCATCTCTCCAGTTCCAAGTCTGTCTGCCTTTCTTTGGCCTTTTAGTACCTTCTGCTTTCTCCAGCAGACTCTGTTATATCAGTCTCTTCAAGCAAGGGACTTATAAAGAGTGAGCCTCAGTGGGGCATGGTGTCACCCGTAGCCTCAGAACTCTGGAGGCTGAGGGAGGAGGATTACCATGAGTTTGGGGCCAACCTGGACTACATAGAATGTTCTAGGTTATCCTGGGGTATAGAGTAAGAACCTATTTCATTCCCTCCCCCCCAAAAGTGAGCTTGACCCCTGAATTGCTTTTTGGCATCTTGTCTCCTCCTCTCACACATATTCCTGCCTCTGTGCCACTCACCATGATGTGATACAGCTGGGGGACTCCCACCAGAGTCTACACTATGCCTTTGGGGCTTTCAGCTTCCCAAACTGTGAGCTGAAAAACCCTCTCTTTTCTTTATAAAGTACCAAGCTTCAGGTATTTTGTTAGAGCAGCAGCAGACTGATAACCCTGGACTACCATAGTCTTTCCCCTGTAAGGCAGAGATTACCATTTCATAATTTGTGACATGGAGACATTTTCTGTCCCCCAAAAGGTTTTGAAGGGATTGAGAGAACTTTGTATGTTCAGCTGCTTTTCCCAAATCAGATAAATCATTTTTAGATTGCTAGATGGTGTCTGTGTGTTATGAAAGGAGTCAATTTTAGTACATGAAAATATTTTTTAAACTCTGCAAAACTTAAATCAGTAATATTCCCCAATAGAAGCAACTGAATTTATGAAACGATGTTTATAGAAAAATGGTTCTGAAATAAATCTAGAGTCTTTTTTTTTTTTTCTGTCTTTTTGAGACAGGGTCTCATGTAGCCCCAGCTGTCCTAGAACTCACTATGTAGACCAGGCTGGCTTTGAACTCACAGAGATCCGCTTGCCTCTGCCTCCTGAGT
>NW_008352270.1:435362-436822 GCF_000622305.1 Nannospalax galili
CTCCCTTCCTTCCTTCCTTCCTTCCTTCCTTCCTTCCTTCCTTCCTTCCTTCCTTCATTCTGTTCTTTTGTTTTTGTTTTTGTTTTGTTTTGTTTTTTTGAGACAGGGTCTCCCTGTAGCTTCAGCTGGCCTGGAACTCACTATGTAGATCACACTGGCTTCAGTTTTACAGAGATCCATCTGCCTCTGCCTCCCTCATTTTGGGAATAAAGGCATGAGACACACCATGCCTGTACCCTAATATCCTCTTACTAGCAGACTATAATGAGCTGATCTATGTTGGGACATTATATTAGAGCAATTTCTGTTTATATAAACGACAGACCTGGGGGGCTGGAGAGATGGCTCATTGTTTAAGAGCACTGACTGCTCTTGCAAAGGACCCAGGTTTGACTCTCAGCACCCACATGGCAGCTACATACCGTCCTTAACTCCAGTTCCAGGGGAATCCGACACCCTCTTTTAACCTCCGTGGCATTGCACGACACGGGTGCACTCACATACATGCAGGCAATACACTCATACACATAAAATAAAAATAATAATAAAAAAAGAATAAATGACAGACCTGGATGTCCTCAGATTTCCCAAGCTTTATTCCACTGTGTGAAATTTTCAAGTCTCTTTGAGCTGCACTTGAGCTCTAGACTGTTCCCAGAGTTGGTACAATTAAGATTACTGTTCATATATATATATATATATATATAATTTCTTTTTTTGGTCTTTTAGAGACACTGTTCCACTATGTAGACCAGGCTGGTTTTGAACTCACAGAGATCCACCTGCATCTGCCTCCCAAGGGCTGGGATTAAAGGCATGCGCTACCACGCCCGGCTGTTCATAAATTATTTTTTTAAAATTATTTATTTAGTAACCACATACTTAGAAGAAGCATTTCATTACATCAGCATTGACTTATTCGATAACAATTTCCTGAGCTAGGATGCATCTCTTTCAAAATTGTACATTTTTATGTTTGCAATTGAATGATTAGAGTTATACAATATTGTACTCAATATAAACCCTATAAGATGTAGAATTAAATGAGGTTTTAACCTTTAAAAAAGATCTCCATTTCATTATTAAAAAATATAGAGTTTCATACAGAAAAATTCATTTTTAATGCAATTGACATTAAGATGTTTGCACATATATTTCGAATCTCTATATATCTGATTATTACTAGCCACAGTCGGTTACTTTCTGAGCCCCTTGGCATTTGAACATGGATATAAAGTCATCAGATAGATTTCAGTGATAATGTTTTTCGCATCTACTAATTATTAAGGAGCAAATTTTTATGTTTTGGAGAATTATTATTTTTTATCATTATATTTTTAAAAATTTTAAATAACTACATGATTAGAAGAAGCTTTTCACTACAGCTTTAACATATTCAGTAACACACTCGAGCAAGAGTACATCTCTTTCACAAGTGGGTGCAAGTTTCTAGGTTCACA
>NW_008352270.1:436888-437840 GCF_000622305.1 Nannospalax galili
ACCTTTAAAAAAGATCTCCATTTCATTTTAGAATATATTGTTCCTTGCAGAAAGACTCATTGTTTTTGCTACCAACAATGAGATGTTGGCGCATGCATCTCTAATCTGTATGTATCTGATTATTACTAGTCATAATCGGTTGCACTTGGATCTTTGGCGTCTGTGTATGTCTATAAAGTCATCAGGCAGATTTCAGTGGTATTGTTTATCATCTCTACTAATTAGCATGACGTAAATTTCCATGCTTCCTCCTCAAATATAATACATTTTAAAAATATTTGTTGATTTTTTTTTGTGTGTGTGTATCACACAGAACATCCCAAACCATCTCATTCGACTATACAACCCATTCTCAGATGGCGCCCTCCCATAGCCTCCCAACCCCCACTAGAGCCCTTATACTCTGATATCCCTGCTACTGTCTGCTGTGTTGTTGGCACCCCCAGCCATTCCCCACTACTTGCCCTTCTGGTGAATCTAAGCAGCCAATCTAGAGGTCTATGCTTTAGGAGGGTCAGCTGTTCCTCATCTAGCAGTAATCAGTTGTCAATATTCCTTTAGATAAGATTGGAGTCTGCTGTTCATTTTCTCAGTTCTATGCTGGGTTATTATCTGGGAGTCCCTTGGCCACCCTGGCCAGCAACTCAAAAGAAGGTATCACCTGTCTGGCATTGTTGCTTGTTATGTAGCCTTTAGCTATGCATATAGACTCTTTAAGAAATTATTGGCTCCTTTAATCTTTGGTTATACTTTTCTTTTGGGTGTTTAAGGCCATACAGTTGGCCCAGATAAATGAACTTATTTTTACTCTTAAGGTCGTTTGAGGAACTGTTCCTCAGGGGTCACATGGGCTTGGGAGGAGCCCCTGCCTCCTTTCCTTTACCAGTTCTGCCTATGTGAAGATAAGTCAAAGGTCCTGCTTGACCATGGTTGGCTTTGCTTGGAAGCATGG
>NW_008352270.1:438608-440282 GCF_000622305.1 Nannospalax galili
CCCCTTACCCCCGTTTTTATCCATATCTCCATTATTAACTCCTGATTCCTACTGTTCTTCTCTTTCAAATTCTTTCTTTTCCTTTAACTCCCTGTTTCTTTTCCATTATCCTGGTTCCTGTAGTTATGTCTGGATACATACTCACTCATCAGGGTTTGGTTCTAGGATCCACATATGAGGGAGAACATATGTCATTTTTTTTCTGAGTCTGTCTTATTTCACTTAGTATAACAGTTTCTAGTTCCATCCATTTACCTGCAAATTTCATGATTTCATCTTCATCTTTCTTTACTGCTGAGTAAAACTCCATCATATAAATGAACCACATTTTCATTATTCACTCATCAATTGAGGGACACTTAGGTTGCTTCCATCTCTTAGCTATTGTGGACAGAGCAGCAACAAACATAGATGTACAAATGTCTCTGAAATAGAATGAGTTCTTTGGGTATATGCCAAGGACTCGTATAACTGGGTTAAATGGTAGGTTCATTTGTAGTTTTTTAAGAGTTCGCCACACTGCTTTCCATAGGGGTTGAACCAGTTTGCAGCCCCACCAAGCAGTGAATGAGCATTCCCCTTTCTCCACATCCTTGCCAGCATTTGGTATCATTTGTTCTCTTGATCCTAGCCAGTGTGATTGGGGTAAGGTGATACCTTACAGTGGCTATAATTTGCATTTCCCTAATTACTAATGATGTTGAACACTTTTTGAGATGTTTCTTAGCTATCTTTATTTCTTCTTTGAGAACTCTCTTTTCAGCTCTTTAGCTCATCTTTTAATTGGGTTGCTTCTTGTCTTGGTTCTCTTTTTTGAGTTCTTATATATTTTGGATATTAAACTTCTGTTGGATGTGTTGCTGGTGAAGATTTTCTCCTATTCTGTGGGTTTTCTGTTCACTTCCCTGGTTGCCTCCTTTGATGTACAGAAGCTTTTTAGTTTTAGTTTAATGAGGTCCCATTTGTTAGTTCTTGCCCTTGTTTCCTGAGCAATTAATGTCTGGTTTAGAAAATCCTTTCCTACACCGATATCTTCTAGGTTTTTCCCAATGTTTTCTTCTAATAGTTTCAGAGTTTCAGGCTTTACATTGAGGTCTTTGAGCCATTTGGAATTGACTTTTCTGCAGGGTGAAAGATAGGGGTTAATTTCATTCTTCTACAAATGGCCATCCAGTTTTGCCAGCACCATTGGCTGAACATGCTGTCTTTCCTCCAGTGATTATTCTTGGCCCCTTTGTCCAAATATCAGGTGGCTGAAATTGCATTTACTCATATTTGGGTCTTCCATTTTGTTCCATTGATCTATGGATCTATTTTTGTGCCATTACCATGTTGTTTTTATGACTGTAGCTTTGTAATACAGCTCAAAATCTGGTATAGTAATCCCCTTGGCATTTCAGTTAGTGCTCAGGGTTGTTTTGACTATCTGAGGTCTTTTGTGTTTTCATATGAATCTTAAGATGGTTTTGTCCAATTCTGTGAAAAATGTCATGGGGATTTTGATTGGCATTGCATTGAATCTATAAATGACTTTTGGTAGGATGGTCATTTTCACAATATTAATTCTTCCAATCCATGAGCATGGGAGATCCTTCCATCTTCTGATGTCTTCCTCAATCTCTTCCTTTAATGATTTAAAAATTTCATTGTAGAGCTCTTTAATGTCCTTCGTCG
>NW_008352270.1:440556-440849 GCF_000622305.1 Nannospalax galili
TGCTCTTGAAAGAATTTCAAACACTATGTTAAAGAGAAGTGGAGATAGTGGACACCCTTGTCTCGTTCCTGATTTCAATGGGACTGCTTCCAGATTTTCTCCATTTAGAATGATGTTGGCTGTGGATTTGTTATATATGGCTTTAATTATGTTGAGGCATGTTCCCTGCAGTCCAATTCCCTGTAGGACTTTGAACATAAATGCAATGTGAATTTTGTCAAAGGCCTTCTCTGCATCTATTGAGATGACCATGTGGTTCTTGTCTTTGAGTCCATTTATATGATTTATGATGT
>NW_008352270.1:441098-444681 GCF_000622305.1 Nannospalax galili
CTATTTTTTTGAATAAATTAAGTAGTATTGGATGTAGATCTTCTTTAAATGTCTGATAGAATTCTGCTGTAATTCCATCTGGTCCTGGGCTTTTTTTAGTCGGGTGGTTTTGTATTACTGTTTTAGTTTCTTTTTGTGTTATGGATCTGTTTAAGCTGTTCATCTCTTCTTGGTTTGGTGGTTCCTATGCCTCTAGATATCCATCCATTTCTTTTAGGTTTTCAAATTTAGTAGCATATAGGTTTTTAAAGTATTCCCTTATGTTCTGTATCTTTCTGGTGTCTGTTGTGATGTTTCTCCTTTCATCTCTGATTTTTTTGATTTGGAGGCGCTCTTTTTTTCTTTTGGTTAACTGGGCTAGCGGTCTGTCAGTCTTGTTTATCTTTTCAAAGAACCAGCTCTTGGAATTGTTGTTTCTTTGTATTGTTTTCTTTGTTTCAATTTCATTAATTTCTGCCTTGATTTTTGTTATTTCTTCTTGTCTGCTGGGTTTGGGTTTCGTTTGCTGTTGCTTTTCAAGTGTGTTGAGTTGTAATGTTAAGTCATTTATTTGTGTTCTTTCAGAGTTTTTGATGTAGGCACTTAGAGCTATAAACTTCCCTCTAAGGACCGTTTTCCGCGTGTCCTAAATGTTTTGTTGTATTGTATTGTCCTTTTCATTTAATTCCAGGAATACTTTTATTCTTTCTTAATTTCTCTTTTGATTCATTCATCACTCAAGAGTGTGTTGTTTAATGTCCATGTGTTCGTGTGGTTACTAGGGCTTCTTCTGGTGTTGATTTTAAGCTTTATTGCATTGTGGTCTGATAGAATGCATGGAATTATTTTAATCTTTTTGTATTGGTTGAGGTTTGTTTTGTGCCCCAGTATATGGTCAGTTTTGGAGAAGGTTTCCTGGGCTGCTGAGTGGAAAGTATGTCCTTTCATGCTTGGGTGGAATACTCGGTAGATGTGTGTTAGGTCTTTTTGATATATGGTATTGTTTAATTCAGATGTCTCTCTGTTAACTCTCTGCCCTGTTGACCTATCTAATGGAGACAGTGGGGTATTGAA
This sequence comes from Nannospalax galili, assembly GCF_000622305.1. Taxonomy (NCBI): domain Eukaryota; kingdom Metazoa; phylum Chordata; class Mammalia; order Rodentia; family Spalacidae; genus Nannospalax; species Nannospalax galili. The sequence continues at coordinate 442,152 of NW_008352270.1, forward strand.
GTCCCCTACTATTAATGAGTTGGGGTTAATATGGGTCTTAAAGTCCTGTAGTATTGTTTTTATGAAGCTGGGTGCACCAGAGTTTGGTGAATATATGTTCATGATTGTAACCTCTTCTTGATTCATTGTTCCTTTGATCAAATTGAAGTGGCCCTCTTTGTCTCTTCTGAGTAATTTTAAAGTCTATTTTGTCAGATATTAGAATTGCTACTCCTGCTTTTTTCTTCAGTACTATTTGCTTCGTATTTTTTTTCCATCTTTTCACTTTGAGATAGCTCTATCCTTGAAAGTGAGATGAGTTTCTTGCAGACAACAAAAAGATGGGAATGGATTTTCTTTCTTGATCCATTGTACCACCCTGTGTCTTTTGACAGGAGAGTTGAGGCCATTGAAATTTAGTGTTATCATTGAAAGTTGTGTATTGTATACTGTTATTTTAATTTCTTTGTGTTTGTGGCCCTATTTTATGTTTCTGTTGTTACTCCTTTCTTTATGTGCTTTCTGTAGCTTCTTGGGCATACTTATTCCTTTCTTCTGTCCTTTGTATTGGTCCGATATTAGGATTGCTACTGGACATGAATTCCTTCAGCCTATTTATGTCATGGAAGATATTTCTTTCCCCTTCGAGTATAATAGACTTCTTGGCTGGGTATAGTAATCTGGCTCAGCATCTGTGGTCATTTAAAACTGGGAATACTTTGGTCCAGGCTCTTATGGCTTTCATAGTTTACACTGAAAAGTCAGCTGTAATCCTAATGGGTTTTCCTTTATATGTGACTTGTTTCTTTTTTGCAGCTTTCAGAATTGTCCCTTTGTTTTGTACGTGTAATGTTTTTTACTATGATGTACCGTGGAGAGTTTCTTTTCTGGTCCTGTCTGTTTGGTGTTCTATATGCTTCTTGTATTTGTATGGGCATGTCTTTCTTTAATTTTGGGAAAATTTCTTCTAAAATCCTGTTGTAGATTTGGTCCATGCCATTATCTTGAGGGACTTCTCCTTCTTGTATGCCGCCTATGATTTGTAAGTTTGGTCTTTTTATGGTGTCACACAATTCCTGCATATTCCATTGCTGTGATTTCTTAAATTTTTCATAATTTTTGGTTGAGAGGTCTAGTTCATCCACTTTGTCTTCCAGTCTTGATACTGTTTTCCATTTCATTCATTCTATTGATGAGGCTTTCTCCTGTCATTTCTCATTGGCTTATTGCATGTTTAACTTCCTTCTTCATTTCAGCCTGAATATTCTTCAATATTTCTAACTCTTTTCTGAATTCATTCAGAAGTTTATCCCTATCTTCCTTCAGTTCTTTGATTTCTTTGTTTGTGTGTTCTTTAAATTCACTGAATTCTTTTATCATGTTTATAATTGTTCTTTTGACTTCCATGTACTGCATTGTGGCTGCTCTCTGTTCACCCTGGGCACTACCTGTGGCTGCTCTTGGCAGCTCTTCTGCTCACCTGGTGCTGTCTCCGGGCACCACTCCTCCAATCGCACTGAGGTGCTCTCTGTTTGCCAGGTGCCGACTCCGATACATACCATGGGCACTGCCTCCAATCGCATGGCCGCTACCTCCTTGGTGCTGCCTCTGATCTTCCCGACGATGCCTGTGATTGCCGGCGTACCGGCCCTTCACTCCTCACTGCAGCAGCAAGCTGCGGCCCCTCTTTTGCTCGCCCAGTGCTGTCTCAGATCGTTCCTGCTTCTGCCGGGTCCCAGACTCCAGGGCTGGCGAGGAGACTGTGTTAACGGGTCCACATTCATACTCAGGAGACCCGGGTTGGTGACGCAGATCCACTTTATTGCAGAAGGGCACAAGCTTATATAGGGATGGGGGTCCAATCAAGACGTTACAAGTCAGATCTTTGGTGGGGCTGTGTCCTATCACAACATTGAGAGTCAGACACCTTATTAGCATAATAGGTTTCAGATTACTTAGGTTTGGGTTTCCTGCAGGGGAGCCTGGATTCCTGGAAACCACATGACCCTGGCTGTTACAAAATCTCCATGTTGCAGCTTGGAATCTCCAGGGTGGTGAATAGAGAGTGGTGAGCTCTAGGCATCAGTCTCATGATCTTCTTATGGGAGCAGTTGTCACAAGGTATTCCTTGTGGCAGTGGTGGGGCCTTTGCCTGGGGCTTGCTGTATGGCTGTCATTAAGACTTTCACCCTAGGCTCAAGCCTGTCTCCCACACTGCATTATCTCTAGGGGGTTCTCATTGTACTCCTCTAGAGGACTATTGGTATTTGGTGGGGATATGTTATTTTGGTTTTTCATGTTTTTATTTTTTCTCTGTGATTTTTACATGTGGATTTCTTTTGTAGTTTCTGATTCTTGTGTGAGACTCAAGGCTTCAAGTTTAGGTCTGCTTTTTTGGTGAATTTTATGTGTCTTTGTGGTTTACTTTTTGGGCATGAAAAGCTGGTTTGTCTAAGCTTCCAGTTCTCTCTTTTGATTTTACATTGGAGTGGCCAGATTGCTTTTGTCTTCAGGAGTTCCCACAGAGGCCCAAGTCAGATGAGGATCAGAT
>NW_008352270.1:445182-461656 GCF_000622305.1 Nannospalax galili
TTTCCCTAACATTTCCAACCCCTTTTCTCTAGGTCAGACTGAGGAATCTTCCTCAGCAGTATCTAAGGCTTGGTATTTCTGGCGAAGGACTTTGTCTATTTTAGATATTTTATGTGTATGAAATTAAACATTTGTTCTTTTGTGTCTGGCTTCTTTTACTTAGCATGATGCACGACTTTTATGAGTAATGCTTCTAAACATTTATGTGTAAGCTTGTGTTCAGGACATATATTTTGATTGCTCCTGGGTGTGTATCTAGGACAGAATATCTGGATCATATAGAAACTCTAATCCTTTGAGGTACTGCCAGACTTTTTCCAAAGTGGCTTTGCCATTTCACACCCCAACAACAGGGCATCACTGGTGTTTGCTTTTATCTGTTTGGTTCCAGTCATTCTAGAAGGTTTGGAGCTGCCTTCCTGTGGTTTGGCTTGCATTCTCCCAATGGCTAATGTCTCCATTAGCCTTGAATTGCCTGGTTCTCCTGTGGGTAATTCTGTGCTTTCTTGGTTTCCCCTGTCTATTGGCTGGCTCTGCATCTCCTACCTGCCTGCTAAATATGGAGTAAATATGGCAGAATACAATGTAGATTTTCTTGTTTCCCTGTGCTCTTAGGTTATCTCATCTGGTGCCATGCATCTAATTATCTCCAAAGCAGAGGCAGCCATTCTGGGGCCTCCATTTTCCTTGCCTTTTCAATACTATGTGATGAGACTTCCCTAAGAGTTTCATGAGATAACTGCCCACATTGGAATCTGTACATCTAAATTGTGATTTGCTTATACTATTTTACATGTTCTACATATTTGCTTGAACTTGGGATAAGTGTATGTGGTAGAGGTTGAGTTGAGATGGAAGCTTTTGGACACATCTTGTGGCAGCTGGGAAATTTGGAACCTTTTTTTTTTTTTTTTTTGAGATAGGGTCTCCCTATAGTCTCATATGGCCTGGAACTCACTATGTAAACTAGGCTGGCTTGGATCTCACAGAGATCCACCTGCTGAGATTAAGGGTGGGCCACCATACCCCACCTGGGGCCTTTTTTAAAACCTACAAAGATCTCACTGTATAGAAGAGTTGTTTTTCATCTGATAAGAGAGAACTCTCTACTTTTGATCTTAAGTGTCCCCCCCCCCCCCAGGCCCATCTGTGAGAGACTGGTCCCCAGAGTGGTGCTGCTGGGAGATGGTAGAACCTTAGAAACTGGGTAGTGGTGGAGGTCTTTCAGGGTGTACTCCAAAAGGGATTGTGGGGCACTGGCTCATCTCTTCTTTCATTTCCTTGCTTATGAGCCAAGTAGTTCGTTCTATCATCTGCCCTTGCCATGATGTACTGCTATGTCAGGGGCTCATAGGAATGGTGCTGCTTGACCTAGGACTGGAATCTTTACAGCTGTGAGACAAAATAACTTTTTTCTCTTTACACATTTTTTTTCAAGTATTTTATTATAGTAATGTGAAGCTGATTAATACAAAGAGGAACCAATGACTTACAAACTGTTTTCTTCCCCTTCTGTGTGCCATTACTAGCTATGTGACGTTATAGGGCATGCCTCTGCTTCTTTCTCCTATAGGGTTGAGGACAGGTAGGAAGTAATAATCAGTAAGTTTGTATATTTAACCTGAGTATGTTTTTGTTGTTTTGTGATACCGTAAGATAAGGAAGCTGAGATAAAAGTCTGATGTGGTGATCTTACCCATATTCCCAGCACTTGTAATGTGAGGGCAGGAGGATCAGGAGTTTAAGGTTTTCATTGGCTACATAGTGAATTTGAGACCAGCCCGGGCTACATGATACTTAGTTTCCACCTCTCCTCTCCTTGTAGTTTAAATGTGAAATGTCCTTCATAAGTTCATAATTTAAACATTTGATCCCCAGATGATGATGCTGTTTAGGAGGGGGGGTGGGTAGAGCCTTTAGGAGGTAGAGACTTGTTGGAGGAAGTAGGCCATTGAAAGAGGGTCTTGAGGTTTTCTACTCCACCTCATTCCTGTTTATTCTCTGCTCCCTAACTGCAGATGCCATGTGGTTTACTGGCTACCTCCTGCCTTATCACCATGCCTTCCCACCATGATGGGTTATATCCCCTGAAACTAGGCCATAATACATCCTTCTTGTCTCAAGTTGCTTCTTGTCAGATATTTTATTACAGCAATGAGAGAAGTAACTAATAATATATGACCCCCCCACAAAGAAACAGATTAAGGAGCTGATTCCAGAGAACCAATAATTAAGTGGTTAAATGTGTTTGCCTTTGGGTGCTCCCAAGGCAAGCCCTTTTGTATGGTTTGACTTTTTAACCATATGGTATATGTTACTTTGGTTAAAAATTTAAAAACAAAATAAAATGTGCTTCCAGATACTGTAGCAGTGTATCCACTGGTTAAGTTATAGAAAGTGCTGGGTTTGTTTATGGTTCTTTTTACAAGGTCAAGAGCCTGTCATCTTGAGATTGCATTTGGTACTTTCTGTACTGAAGCTAGGTGAATGAGTTTGTAGAAAGTTTGTATGTGTGTGTGTGTGTGTGTGTGTGTTTGAGAGTTTTTGTGACTTGTGCTGCAGTACTGGGTAATTGACCTTTGGTTTGTATTCTGTCCATTAAAATACAAATTTAAAGAACATGGGGATCATTGGCACACTGAAGTCAGGTGTTGACTGAATGGCTTATGTACTGTATAAACTCATTGCAGCACAATGACATCACACATGATGTCTTCAGGTTTTGTTTCCCAAGATTGGTCCCAGCATCCGCTACTTTCTGTAGTTGACTTGTGGTTCTTGCTAAGTAGCTTTTACAGTCTAATAAAACTGGCCGCCCAAATTTGATACTTATGCAGTTCTTAATATACTTGACTTAAGGAAGTTTTCCTGCATATTTATAGAGTTTCTTTTTATTCAAATGTAACAATCTATTTATAGATGAGAGATAAAGTGTTTTAATCTTACTCAGGGATCCCTGATGAGCCCAGAATGAAATCCAAGTAGAACAATAAACAAAGCGCCCTTCTGTAATTGCTGTACTTGCTGAAGCTTTGATCCTCTCATAAAATATTTATCTTGCTTTATATCACATTAATTTTTAGACCTTTTCATTGGAAAGTATATTTTTCTGGCATGCTAATTATAGTTAAAATTAAAGGTGCATTGTAAATGCATTCCTATCCTTAAATATGTTTTATAATTCGTGAACCCACTTTTAAAAAGGTTTATTTTGGGATAATCTCAGAAATACAGGAAAGGTGACAGTACAGAGAACTCTCCTATGCGCCTTATCCAGATTTAGCAGAGGTTGACATTTCCCATGTGAGCTTTATCATGTTTTTTTCCCCTCTATTTATACACACAGTAATTTATTTTTTGGAAACATTTTAAGAATAGGCTGTATATATAATATTCTTTTACTTAATAGTTCAGTGATTTCTGTCTTTTCCTTTTCTTTTTTTCCTTTTCCTTTCCTTCCCCCTGTTTTTCTATCCTGTCCTTTGTTTTTATTTCATTTTATTCATTTAATTAGTTTATTTTTTGAGACAGGGTCTCCTGTTGCCCAGGCTGTCCTTGAACTTGGCTACGTAGCTGAGCAGGCCTTGAACTCCTGATCCTGCCTCCTACCTCCATCTGTGAGTACTGGGATTACAGACTTGTGTCATCCTCCCTCCCTTGTTCCTCCCTCCCTTATGTGTATGTCAGGATGTATTTGTGTGTGTGTGTGTGTGTGTGCTTGTGTGCGTGTGTGTGGAAGTCAACTTTGAGAGTTTTTCCTCAGTCACTATTCATCCTGTTTTTTGAGACAGGATCTTTCACTGGGACCTAGGCCTGGCCAATTAGGCTAGGCTGGCTAACCAAAGAACTCCAGTGATTTACCACCTGTCTCTGGCCTCCCAGTTCTGGTATTACAAGTATATGCCACCACCTCCAGCTTTTTATATGAGTGCTGGAGACTGAACTCAGGTCCTTGTGCTTGTTACAGCTTTTTCCACAGAGCCTTCTCCCTAGCCCCTCAGGGTATGTTTTTCTTTTTCTTTTTTTAATCTGAGAAGAAAAGGGTTTATTGACTTATACTTACAGTTCACACTCCATCCTTGAGGGATCAGTGTATGTTTTCTATCTAAGAAACAAGAGTGTGCTGTCTTCCCTCTTATCTTCTCTGTTCTGTCTCTTTGTCTCTGTCTCTGTCTCTCTGTCTCTCTCTGTCTCTGTCTCTCTATGTCTCTGTCTCTCTCTCTCTCTCTCTCTCTGTCTCTCTCTCCCCCCACTCCTTTGAGACAGGGTCTTGCTGTGTGGTCTTCGCTGATACTCACTGTGTAGCTTAGGCTAGCCTTAAACTCAAAACAATCCTTCTGTCTCAGCCTCACAGGTGGTAGGATAAAATATAGCTCTGTACTACCATACCTGGATGCTTTTCTCTTATATAACTATTGTATACTTAGTCAATATGGGTAATTTGATCTTCATGCAGTTTTTTTTTTTATCACCTTATAATGATGAGGATCAATTCCAGGGTCTCATACATGCTAGGCAAACAGACTATCACTGAGCAAACCCCCAGCCTCAGACAATACTCCTTATCTATTGAACATTTTTCTAATTTGTCGATTGTTCAGATAAAGTCTTTTGTTGCATTTTTTTTCTCCTGATCTAAGATCCAGTCTAACTTTACATGTTACATGTAATTGTCATGTCTCTAGTCTTTGTGAATTTGCTGTGACAATTATTTCAAACAGATTCTTTGTGATTTAAATAAATGAACACAAAATAATTGTACCTCTTTGTAGGTTACAATGTGATAATTTGGTACATGTATACAATATAGCCTGACCAATTTCCCAGTTTCTTCTGTAACACACATTATTTCTTTCTTTCTTTTTTTTTTTTTTTGAGACAGGGTCTCCCTGTAGTCCCAGCTGACCTGAACTCACTATGTAGACCAGGCTGGGACTAAAGGCGTATGCCACCATGCCCGACAACACATACATTATTTCTTTGTGTTGGTAAACTTCAAACTCCTCTCTTCCAGTGTTTCACATAATAAATAATACATTATTGTAGAATTAGTCACCCTTCTGTGCGGTAGAAAATTAGACGTTTTTCTTCCTATCTAACTGTATTTTGGTACCTGGATGGCCTGGAACTCACTCTGCAGACCAGCCTGGCCTTAAACTTGTAGTGCCTTTGCATCTTGAGTGCTGGGATTACGGGTGTGCACTATCATGCTTGGCTTTCAAATACCATGTATAATCTTTCTGGTGTTCTATTGGATTTGGTGTGTTGGTATTTTATTAAGAATATTTTGCACCTGTATTTATGAGATATATTGTTCTACAGTTTTTTTGTGACCTTTTCTGGTTTTGGTATTAGGGTAATGTTGGCTTTGTAAAACGATTTTGGAATTGTTCTGTCCGTAACATTGTTTGGAATAGTTTGCAAAGAATTGGTATTAGTTCTTCTTTAGGAGACTGGTAACATTTTGTAATGAAGGCATCCACTCTTGGCCTTGCCTTTGTTGGGAACTATTTTTTACTTACTCTGGTCTGTTCAGGTTTTCTATATCTTCATGGTTTAAATTTGCTTTATAAGTTTAACCCTATCGTCTGTATTTTCTAATTTATTTACTTTTATTTATTTATTTATTTATTTATTTATTTATTTGGGGGGGCAGGGACATGTAGGCTGCAGAGGACAACATTTGGAAGTAGGTTCTCACCTTTTACCTTTGTAGAGTGAAGAAGAAAAGAAATGTGTCCATGCATTTAATGTTATTCATTGCATGTCTGAGATCGTTGGTCTTGAACTCAGAGAGATCCACCTGCCTCTGCCTCCCGAGTGCTGGGACTACAGGCCTGCGCCACCACACCCGGCAGATTTTCTAATTTATTGGCCCGTAGTTGTTCATAATGTCCCTTTGTGACCCTCTGTATTTTGGTGACATCAACCTGGCTCCTTCCCAGAGTTGGTGGAGAGTGGGCCAAGCTGTTCCAAGTAGTCTGGCCACTTTCCAGGGTCAAAATTGAGTGGGTAGGGGTACTGGATGCTTCCTACGTCAGCAGGAAGGTAGGCCTCTATGCTTTTGGGGGCTCTCCACAAGCCAAGCTATTTATGGTAAACTGTCCTGGTGTCTCTCAGGGCCATTGGAGAGTAGTCAAGGTCCCATGGCTGGTTTTCAGGTCTAGGTTTGCTGACCCAGGTTTACCAAATAGCTGGTTCACTACTTCACAATACTCTTAGTGGATACAGTTTCAAATTGGCCTTGTGTAGCCCCAGGCTGTGTCAGAATGCGTGGGCTGGGCAGTTTCTCCTGGGCATTGCAGTGGGCTGGGAACCCTGCAGCTCTTCTGACTGGGCACAGAGTCTGTGGGTTACTGGCTTCTCCAGCAGCATGTACATCAGTGGGAGTTGTTGGGATCTCCTGCTGGCCCTCTCTGCGGAGGGAAATCCTTCTTTGTTCAAGATTGGTTTCGAGAGATGAAAGAGTAGGTATTGTGTGTTTAGTTCCCTTCTTTATAAGGCCATTGTATTTCTCTGTGCTTTGCAATGTCTTTGCCATTTCCCCACTGTGCTCTGTCAACACTGACTCAAATGCTCCAGTGAAATAGCGGTTGGTTTTTTGTTGGCCTTTTGTCTTACAAGGAAGTTCATTAGATACCTCTACTTAATCGGCCTGCTGAAATTATCTCTTTACTAAATTTTCACAGTGGATTTTAATTTTTTTTTTTTTAGTCTTTTTGAGACAGGGTCTCCCTGTAGCCCCAGCTGTCCTGGAACTCACTATGTAGACCAGGCTGGCCTTGAACTCACAGAGATCCGTCTGCCTCTGCCTCCCTCTGTGCTGGGATTAAAGGCGTATGCTACCATGCCTGGTGGATTTTAATTTTTAAAAAAAAAATTTTATGTGTATGAGAGTTTTGTCTACATGTATGTAAGTGTACCCCATGCATGCAGTGCCCACAGAGGCCCAGAAGAGAGGGCATTAGATCCCCTGGAACAAGGGTTACAGCAGTTGTGAGCCACCATGTGGGTGCTGGGAACTGAACCTGGGTCCTCTGCAAGAGCACTAAGTGCTCTTAACTTTTGAGCCATCTTTCCAGCCTCTCATGATAGATTAAAAACATTTTTTTTATTAGTGTAGGACTCTAACCCAGGGCCTCATGCATGCTAGGCAAGTGCTTTGCCACTGAGTTGCACCTCCAGCCTTTATGATGGATTTTAACATATCAGCATTTTAAAATTTGTATTTGAGACAAGTCTCATTCTGTAGTCCTGACTATGTAGGCCTGGAACTCACTATGTAGAGGAGGTTAGCCTCAAACTCACAGAGTACTGCCTCCTGAGTACTGGGATCATATCAACATTTTGTGACGGTCTTCATTATTTGCTTTTTTCCTATCCAATGCCTGGAGCAACATCTCCTAAGATGATTTGTTGAGAGTAACATAATGTCTCCTATTTGATAAAGATTGACAGCATTTCAGTTACAGAATAAATGTGCTTGAATTAACTTTCCTTGAAATCAGATTCTTCGTTCTTGATATTTGGAAAATATAAGAAAAAAATACTGTGTTGGTTAGTTTCTATCAACCTGACACAAAGTGAGTCACCTGGAAAGAGGGAACCTCAGTTGAAGAATTCCCTCCATCAGATTGGCCTGTTGGCATGATTGTGAGGCGTTTTATTAATTGCCAATTGATGTAGTAGGGCCTGGCCCACGGTAGGCAGTGCCATCCCTACACAGGTAGGCCTGGGCTGCCTAAGAATGCTGAAAAGCCCAGGAGGGAGCAACCAGCAAGCAGCCTTCCTCCATGTTTCTGCCAGTCAGTTCCTACCTCCAGCTTACTGCCTTGAGTTCCTGTCTCAGCTTTCCCCCATGATGGGGACTGTAAGCTGCTATTCTTACATTCATTAGAGCTTTTGTTTTTCATAAGTTACTGTGAACTGTTTAGAACACAGATGCCTTCTCCCTCATGGTTGTCCTTTGTCAAGATTGTACACAATTCCCGGTCATCGTAGCTTTTAGCCTATAGATAGTCCGATGATGACTGGGGTTTCCTCTGGTTAGCATTCATTAAAAGTATAGTAGAAAGTTACTACATTTGTACTTAGCTAATTAGGAGTTCACAATAATTCTGACACACTGTGAAGTTTCTTGTACTGTTGAAGGCAAATAGAAAAGGATTTGCTTAGCTAATTAAAACTATAAACAAGAAAAGATGTTTAATCCCAACTATTTTCAACCACTTGTAAAATCACCATAAACTAGGGATATGCCAATTAAATTTTTAAAAATTAATTAAAGCACTAATGAATTCTCTAAGGCTTTCTTCCTTGGCATTTGTTAAAGTTACTAGGAAATAGGGACCTAGTGATATTTTTCAAATTCTGTTGTTTGTGATTTACAGGAAGATGTACATGCTATATTACTGTCCATATAAACACAGGCACCTGAAACCAAAGTTGTAGAAAACAGTATTTAACCTTGACTTGTGATGCAGGAACCAATAAGAGAAGTTTTATTCTTTTATGTTTAAAATATTGAAAAGTGTTTCTTGAGAACTACTAAATTGGTTTTATAAATTGATCAAGACTCAATTTGAAAAAAAATACTGTACTTGGTGCTGGAGGGATGGCTCAGTGTTTAAGAGCATTAATTGCTCTTACAGAGGACCCAGGTTTGGTTCCCAGCACCCACAAGGTAGCTAACAACTGTCTATAATGTCAGTTCCAGGGTATCCGACACTCCCCTCTGGCTTCTTTGGGCATTGCATGCATGTAATTGGCATACATGCAGGCCAAACACTCGTACACATAAAATAAAAACAAATAAATTAAAAAAAATTAAAAATACCGCATTTGGTGATAAGCTTTAATTTTTCACTTTTGTTTTATTATTTTATTTGTGTGTATGTGTGTGTGTGTGTGTGTGTGTGTGTGTATGTGTGTGTGTTCCCACTTGAGCATGCCATAGCACATGGTATGGAGGCCAAAAGACATCTTGTGGAAGTTAGTTTTCTTGTTCCATCATGTGAGTTACTGGGATTGAACTCAGGTCATCAGGCTTGGTGACAAGTGCCTGTACCTGCTGAGCCATCTCACCCAGGGATTAACTTTAGTTTTTTTTTTCATTTTGCTGTGTATCTTCCAAGCCCTCCTTTACTGAGTCAGAAAAATGAGTATTGGACCAGAAAATATGACTCCCTTCTTCAGAAAATATATAGACTGATAGAGGTGACAAAATCATGCATGCTTTACACCATAACTGTCACAATTCAAGTTTAGGCAAAACAGTATATGGAATGTTTGTGCCAGTGTCTGTTTCATAGTAGGGCCTGCAAGACAACTTTTGGAAAGAATCAGTAAGTGTCTGTCTGGTGAGTGCTGAATAGTTTGCCTGAAGAGGTGACAGACAACCAGCTGGTTTCCGCAGGACTTACAGTGTTTGCATGGTGAAGAGCAATGGGTTGGGCATTTTTGCTGTAAAAATAGCTTGACTAGAAGAGATAAGTTGTGAATGAATGGTGAATCCTTGAATTTGAATGTGATATTAAAGACATGGAAGAAGAGCCAGGCTGAGAAAGGCCATATAAAGCTGTACAGAGAATTTCGACTTCATTCTCTAAGGGGAGGAAATTTATTCTTTTTTAAAAAAAATTTTATTATTTTTATTTTATGTGTATGAGTGTATTGCCTGCATGTAGGTAAGTGCACCCATGTCATGCAAAGCCCTCAGAGGACAGAAGAGGCCGTCAGATCCCCTGGAACTGTAGTTACGGACATATGGGTGCTGGGATTCGAACCTGGGTCTTCTGTAAGAACAACCAGTGTTCTTAACCGCTGAGCCATCTCTTCAGCCCCCTGGAAATTTATTCTTTTAAAGGTAGCTGTGATCAGTGTAGCGTGAGGTGGCAAGAGATAGTAGGTATGGGTGTGAAATGTGCTGTTTGAAATGTCTGTGCATGGGGCTGAAGATGTAGCTTGGTTGGTAGAGTGCTTGCCTAGTATACACAAAGTCCTGGGTTTGATTGCAGCATGGCATAAACGAGGCGGGATAGCACCAGCTATAATCCCAGCACTCGGGAAGTGGAGGCATCCTAGGCTGCATAGCCAGTCCCTGTCTCAAAACAAAACCCAAAAAACTCGTGTCTACAGGCATTGCATGGCATGAGTGCACTTACAATAAAAATAAGTAAAACATTAAAAAAACCCGAAACAAACAACCCTCCCCCCCCCACACCAACAACTATGTAAGAAATGGTGAAGTAAAGCTCTTGCAGTAAGAGAGAAAAGCTAAATTTGATCTCCTTTAGGGAGGTAAATATTTTTAGGACTATTTGCTTCAACATAGGGCCAGATTTAAATTGGCTTGGTGAATTCTGAATTCTGGGATGGATGTTTACAAAGGTCAGCCATAGGTACCTGTTCCCCACCCCGTGTGTCCTCCTTCATGAGGACTCATGATACTGTGTCTACCTGGTTAATCTTTTGAACCTACCTCCTAATTTCTAATCTTGCAGTTGTTCCTAAGATGTTACTCCAGAAATTTGGTTTGACTTTTGGCTGTCATATTGCCTCCGGTGTTACCTAGTTGTGGGTGTTTTGGATATAAAAACAAAAACAAAACAAAACAAAAAATCCAGTCTTATGGGAGATTCTCCATCATAGTAATGGTGACAGATGTTTTAATGGAGGCATTTAACGGCTTTGCATACTGTGGAAGCTGGGAAGAGGGATTGCTCCTAGGGCTATGGTCAGCTGAAGCAGGGGAGAAAATGCTTTAGGCTTCCAGGGTAGTAGGTGCAGCCTACTCAAAGATCAGGTGAAGCTCTTCAGGAGATGGCTGGATTGATGGATTTAGTGGGGTTCAGCATTAGCTGCCCATTAGGGAAACTAAGCAACAACTAGCTTGATCCTAATACAGGGATTCATGTTTATCTGAAATAGGGAGTTGACTTGATAGGTTTTACAAGCTGCAGAGGTCATACTGAAACAGTCAGGGTCACAAATAACTGTGGTCCAGGAGAGCTTTTTTTCTGGAGAAGGTGGAGACTTAGAGCTGATGATAATTGAAGTCTTAGATGCAGATCAGTTTGGGAACTGGCAGAATAAGACAAGGAACCAGAGATAAGAACCTTAGGGAAGGGACTGAAGAGATGGCTCAGAGGTTAAGAGTACCGGTTGTTGTTGCAAAAGACCTGGGTTTGATTCCCAGCACCCACATGGCAACTAACAACTGTCTGCAACTCCTGTTCCAGGGGATTCCAGGGGAATCTGATGCCTTTTTCTGCCTTCCATGGGCATTGCACTTATACACATGCAGGCAATACATTCATACATACATAAACAACAACAACAACAACAAACCTTAGGGAAAATCAGTCTTGTGGTAGAAAGGAAAGGAAAACCGGCAAACAGAATTCCTTTATTAATTGCACCCTGCTTTATTTCAGGCCATTAGTATATATTTTGTACAGTGCTTCTCTTCTGATCCACAGTGCATTGTAGATCAGGATATATCTTAAGTGCCTGATTCACATATATTGTTGATTGACAGACTGATGCTGATATTAATCCTTTTATCACTGATTTCATGATCTTTCATTCTTATCATCAGCAAATACCCATATCGGCCTCTAAGTTTACTTAAAAGAAGAATGCATAAAAGTAACATTTTTCAAGAATCTATTCTATTTTCTGAATTCAAAGTCACCTGTCATTTTTGCCATAAATTCTTTGAGGCATGAAATAGCCTGCCAGTTGTCTATTGCTCTCGAAGTTAATGAATGGTTATCAATTTATCATGGGTAATAACCTAACTGCAGATTGTAAAGAAGGCATTCTATCACTTTCTAGCATTTTTGCCTCAAGGCAGCATCTGCCTTTTTTATACTGTCTGCTTTTCCATAGCATTCAGAGACTCAGGGTCCCTAAAGCTTTTTAATAGAGCACATTTCTTTCTCGGAAACCTTAACATTTGGTAATAGCTCAGTGAAATATTAGCTAGTTATATCTTGCTTTGTGTGATAGAATATGTGTAGTATGTATTTTTAATGTAGGATTGTAAATAAAATTTCTTGATGGACATTGAAGTACTCTGGAGTTTTAATTTTATTAATTTTACTTTAAAAATTTTAGAGCTACTTGATTTCTTATTTCTAATTTATATTCTATTAAAATATGACAGCTTTCCTACTCTCTAACCTCTTGGCTAGGTAGTTTATGATCAGATAGATAGGACTGTTTCACGCAGCCTTATTTTTCAAGGCATAATTTTTTTCCCATAATAAATAGAGCAAATGCCCTTGTAACACCAGCTCTTTCAGATCAGGGTCTTAGACTTGGTCTTATCTTTATTGCAACCAACCAACCTACCCGCCCACCCCATCTTACTTAGTTTTGCATTTCATGCCCTGAACACAGTTTAATTCAGTATTTATTGAGTTAATATGAATCATCATCCCACTTTCAGCTATAAATTGTTGTGGGGTGGGTTATTTAACCTTATTTTTTAAAAATTTTTGAGACAGGGTCTTACTATGCAGCCCTGATTGATGTAGAACTTGCTTGTAGATAGACCAGGCAGGCCTTCAATTCTTAGAGATCTGTTTGCTTCTGTACCTCATGTGCTAGGTTCAAAGCATATGTACACCTGTAACAAACCTTAAAAGTTAAAAAAATAAATAAATCATAGCAGTGTAATAGTAAGGACTGTGGGGCTAAATGTGTGCATTTTTAGTTACACCCTTTTTACCCTAGATTTTCCATTGTTTAAGAGCTGCCTTCGGTGCTTGCTTCTGGTTAAAGTTCTTATCTACAATTGAGTATTTTTATCTTTTTCATTTCATTTATTCAATAAGAACCTGGTACGGTGGTTTATAAAAGTGGCTAGTGAGCTGGGTGTGGTGGTGCACGCCTTTAATCCCAGCACTGGGGAGGCAGAGGCAGGCAGATCTCTGTGAGTTCAAGGCCAGCCTACTCTACATAGTGAGTTCCAGGACAGCTGGGGCTACAGAGAGACCCTGTCCCAAAAAAGAAAAAAAAAAAAAAAAAAAAAAGAATAAATAAAAGTGGCTAGTGAAATTAATGGTTTCATATACTCTACTGAAGAATAACATTATGGAGAGTTGAGGCCTTCCTTAATTGTGTTGCTAATAACCTCTGTTGGTTATTGCCATGGCTATAGTTTACCTAAGTATGTTTTAAAAATCTCCACAAATTCTGTTGTGATAGATGGCTTCTTAGACTGTCCTAATATATATGAGAAATTGTGGAGAGTGCACCCATTATTAGTTCTCTTTATTCGTTCATTCTTTTCATATATTGCTTTGTGCTTTGCATGTTTATCTCCCCAACTATGCAGTGAACTTTAAAAAAATTATTCATTTTTATTTTATGGGTGTGACTGTTATGCCTGCGTGTGTGTAAGTGTACCCGTGTTGTGCAATGCCCACGGAGGACAGAAGAGGGTGTTGAATCCCCTGAACTGGAGTTATGGATGGTTGTTAGGTGTCATGTGGGTTCTGGGAACTGAACTGAGGTCCTCTGCAAGAGCAGCTGAGTCATCTCTCTAGCCCCAAACATTTCTTTTGGTGGACCATACCTTACATTTGATTATAACTGCTATGGTTATAATATACACATAGTAGGACCTACATGAATTGTTGATTGAGCAAATGGTGATATGAAAGCACTTTCCCCACAACTCTGTGTGTTTCTTAAGGAAGTCTGTAACTATCTCATAAAAATATTTTATCTCAGAAAAAAAATTCCTAGAGAGAATTCAGTTTTCCTTGTTGATTTGTTTCATAGTTGAATGATCCCTACTTGGTGTGTGTGTGTGTGTGTGTGTGTGTGTGTGTGTGTGTGTGTGTATTACTACTAGGGATTGGACCCAGGGCCTGCTGCATGCTAGACAAGCGCTGAGGGACTGTATGGAGGCCAGAGAGGATGTCAGATTCCCCTGAAACTGTTATGATGGCTGTTAGCTGCCATGTGGGTCCTGGGCACTGAACCCAGGTTCTCTGTAAGAGCAGCCAGTGCTCTTAACCACTGAGCCATCTCTCCAGCCCCAACTCACTCATTTTCTATTGTGCTTGATCGATTCAGGAGGTAAAAGTGGGCGGGCCCTTTCAGGCATGGTTTCTGTTTATTAGTTTAGTTTCTTTTTTTTCTGTCTTTTTGAGACAGGGTCTCCCTGTAGCCCCAGTTGACCTAGAACTACATAGACCATGCTGGCCTTGAACTCACAGAGATCAGTCTGCCTCTGCCTCCCGAGTGCTGGGATTGCAGGTGTGCACTACCATGCCCAGTGAAGTATTGCTTTTTTGTACATGATTTTATTATTTAATTAATTAATTAATTAATTAATTTTTATACCCACTTCCCAGATAGCACCCTCCTGTAGCTTCCCTCCCCCCACTAGAGCCCTTATGCTCTGATATCCCTGCTACTGTCTGCTGTGTTGTCAGCACCCCCAGTCATTCCCCACTACTTGCCCTTCTGGTAAATCTAGTCAGCCTATCTAGAGGTCTTTGTTTTAGGAAGGTCAGCTGTTCCTCATCTAGCAGTAATCAGTTGTCAATATTCCTTTGGATAAGATTGGGATCTGCTGTTCATTTTCCCAGTTCTATGCAGGGTTACTATCTGGGAATCTCTTTGGGCACCCTGGCCAACAACTCAAAAGAAGGTATCACCTGTTGTGGGTTCTCCTCAGAAGACCCTAACCTGGATCGGGTCCCCTGTCGATTAGGGGGGGTAAGAGGCACGGAGTCACAACACACAGATCCCGGGAGTCGGGTAAAAGCAAGCACTAGGTGAGGTGCTGCAGGCTCGTTTAATGCAGGAGGGGGCATGCCTTATATCTCCCTTTCCTCCACCCCCAAGTCCCTTTAGTCAGTGTATTGTTTTCTGATTGGTCCACACCATGCATTCTGTCAGCAGTCACTGGGCTCGCGAGCAGGGTACGGAGGCATGGGCTCCTTTTGGCGGGCTAGTTGCGGACCAAGAATGGAAGTGAATTCTCACTGAATCCCAGGGCTCTGGGTCTGCGCCATCTTTGGAGGCCTCCTGCTACATTTCCACCCTTTTTCTTTAAAAATGACTGTCCAGCGAGAGCCTGTAGGCAGCTCCACCTCGGGATGACCCCAGGATCATGGACTCTGACTGTCTTAGGTTGTCCTATTCGGGCATGAACCTTACCCATCATTGGAGCATGGACATACATGTCCATGTCCTGGCTTAGGTTGATTCAGCCCAATAGAATCTTACCCATCATTGACTACCAGCCCTCCAAGGGGTATTGTCCCCGGGGATCAGTCGAGGTGGGGAATTATCTGTAGGAGGCCTCGTACATTTGTGCAAGCCAAGTCTCTCGGGCTGCATAGGGCGGGTTGAAATCATCTTCGTGTATTGCTCTGAGGGCCTGATTCGCCGAGTGATTGAATTTTCTCTGACTGCGGGAACGAAGAACAAGGCATTTAAGAAGTAGAAAGAGAAGTATAATTATGCCTGTCAGGAGTAGGTAAGTGACAATCCAAGACAGGTCAAATAGTGCTTTTAGATTAGACCAGATTTTCTCTAAGAACCCTGAATTGATGTCCAGCGTGGGGACGCAGGTATAATTTAGAGCAATAATTTGATTAGTTAATAATATAGAATAATAAAGAAACTTTTGATTCCAGTGTTTGTGAATATAGTGCGCAAGTTGTAGGTGTGCTTCAGTAATATTTTGTACTTAATAGGGGGTGAGACAAAGTGACCTAAAGCCAGGGTCACAAGCTAGCAGAGCCATGTCTTTGGTAATTGCCACCTCTTCACTTAAGAGATCAATTTGTTGTTGTAACACATTAATTGCCTGGTGAAGATGCTGATTGATAAGGGACTGAGTGTGAAACGTAGAGGAGGTTTTGGACACAGCCTCATTGAGTGTCTCCACAATAGTGAAGGATTGGGTGATAGCTACTGCAGTGGTGGCTGCCGACCCTAATGCAAGGATGATGGCTGAGATGAGAGCGGCAGTGACCCCGAAATCCCATTTTAAGCGGGGTGCTTGTGACAAGGCTGTCCGCTCTATAGGAAGTGGGTTGCATTGGTGACTGGAACCCAAAGGGCCACAGGTTCACGCATGAAGAGAATTATGTGAGCTGGATGGTTCCAGCAGGCCGCCAGTACACAGGTGGTGTTGGTATCGGAGCAGTTGAGTTGTCCCCGAGGGTCGGAGGTAACATTGGCTAGCAATAAGGCAAATGGGGGCTGCACGCAAATGGGGGTAGGGGGCCAGGATGTTGTGTGATCAATGGATGTAAGGATTTTGTTTTTGGCACAAGTAGAGGGATTGGTGTTAGTGTAAGTGCCGTTGGAAAGCTGAAGGCCCTGCTGTGCCAGTAACGGCCTCACGTCCATGCAGGCATGCGCCCACAGAGGTCCCAGTTACTGAGTATTGATTCGCAGTTGGCATGGGAGATCTTAATGCCACAGGGATAGGTGGGGG
>NW_008352270.1:461724-465952 GCF_000622305.1 Nannospalax galili
ATGGAAGATCTTAATGCCACAGAGATAGGTGGGGGCCGGTTGTCTCCAAGATCCTAGGGGGTGATTAGAGGGGGAGCGGCTGAAGCGGCAAAAGGGAGGGATGGCATGGTTGGGCTTAGGGTGGCATCTCTGCCACGGTACAGGGAGCATGAGGAAAAAGGGTGTAAGGGAGAGTATGTGTGGGCAGTTGGGGAGTGGTGGGCGTAGAATGGCAGGGCAAAATGGGGGTGGAGGGGTGGCAGTCCCTTCCGCCTCCCCTGTTATTATTGTCCCTAGTGCAGTGAGGACCGAGGTTACATCGGTGTTGTTGAAGGTAGGGGAAAGGCCCTGGAGTTGAAGCATGTAACCCGAGGAGGCACTGCCAGTATAATCTTGGATGGTCAGGTTAAATAGCCCAAGGCATGAGGATAGAGCAAACCAATGATCCAGATAGCGGTGAGGTCTCTGGGTCCTGGGGGTCCTGTTGGTCGGTTGGTTGCTGGTCTCACATCTCTCGCTGGAACCCATACTGGCTTTGTTTCTGTCTGAGGAAACACACAAGCATAGCCTTGCCCTCTTTAACAAGGGGGCAGGTGGTTGCCATTGACATGTTATGGGGTCCTTCCATCATCGAAGGACAGGAAATTAACGCTGAATAGAACTTCAATTACAGCCGGGTGTGGGTCCCTTTTAGACTCAGGGGTAAGACATCTGAGGGCCTGAACTGCATGCTGGCGTCAGAGAATATATTGAGCGGCTCAGCCTGGCAGACTTGGAAGATTTTTAACAAGGCCAGGAGCTCCCCCAGCTGGACAGAGTCGGGATTGGCTTGTATGAAACAGGTGTCATCCTTTCCCATGTGCTGAATGACAGCACCATAACGGGTTGAGGCTGTGACCTACAGTCTTTAGCCCAATGGAACCCTCTTTTGCACTTGAGGCAGCGAGTCTTGGGGCAGACTGTACCACTTGGGCAGTGGCTACGGAAGTGGCCAAGCCCCCCACAGTTCCAACAGCCTTCCCGTGCGCCAAAGTGCACAGGTTTTCCTTGAGACAAAAGAGTCTCCAAGGAGGTGGTCAAAGCCTCAATAGGGCCCGCCCTAGGGTCCAAGTCTCTAGTAGCGAGTAACCATTTGTGAATGTTATCATTTGGACAGGTGCAATAGCATTACCAGTCGGAATGTTTAGTCCCTCCCAAGTTAATTGTTTGATAAGCACCTCTGGGGTGGGTCCAGACTCCACCCTCCGCTCTACTGCCTCAGTGACAAGGGTAAGGAAGTATGTGAAGGACTCCCCTGACTGTTGAATGAAATTATGGAAAAAGACTTGTGGGTCACGGGGGGAGCAACATTTAAGGGCCTTAAAGGCCAAGTCAGAAACTTGTTGAAAATAGGCATGGAGGCCAATAGTAGACTGGGAGATGGGATCAGTATATTGTCCACGTCCCGTGAGCATGTCCAACATAATGTTGAGGCCATATTGGAGATTTAGGCAGGCCTGGTTTTCAGCCTGACCCTCATAGGCTGCGCGCCAGTTTAGAAAGACTGAGGGTTCTAAGACTGCCTTTAGTAAGCTATACCAATCATAGTGGGTTTGTGACTGTAAGGACCACTGGCAAAGAACCTGTTCGAAATATGGGGAGTCAGGGCCCGATTGCTCAGCTGCCTTGCGGATAAGAACAAGGTCAGCAAGTGGGGTGGGCAGCCATGGACGCTGCGCTGCATCGGGGCCGACGTTAACCAGAAATGCCGACAAAGGCGGGTGAGGCTTTAAGGAGGGTGGTCTAGGAGGGAGGCAAAGCCTGGGCTCTGAGTTCAGGGTGGATCATTCCTTATGTGAACTCACCAGGATGAGCCGAGAGGGGGGAGGTGCCGATGTGGGCTTCGGGACCACATCGACAGGAGAAGAACCTGTTCGAAATATGGGGAGTCAGGGCCCGATTGCTCAGCTGCCTTACAGATAAGAATGAGGTCAGCAAGTGGGGTGGGCAGCCATGGATGCTGCGCCTCATCGGGGCCAACGTTAACCGGAAATGCGGACAAAGGGGGGTAAGGCTTTAAGGAGGGTGGTCTAGAAGGGAGGGGGCATGTTAGCAGGGAAAGAGGCAGGATGGTTACTGGGTGGGGAGAGAGTAACTCCTTCCACGGGTAATGGGGTAGGGGAATTTTTGGGCATGGTAGCTCTAGGAGAGTATCCTGAGATATAGGCAAAGGAGCTCCTTCCTTATTGGAAGTGGGCGCAGAGGCGGTGTCCACCTCTGGGTCTGGGGTGTCCAGGGGGTCCAGGGTCAAGGTAATAGCCAGATCTACACTATATTGCTCCTGGCAGTGTTTGTTGTGGGCCGAGATGACTTCCTCAGGAGAGGATTTAAGGCTAGCAATGATGGCTAGGAGGATCGGTAGGAACGATGCGGGGGGAGTGATCCCTGACCCAACCTCCCTTTTTCGGGCTAGGAAGAGGACCCTCATCCACGTGTCAGGGTCCCATGTGTTTTCAGGGGAGACCCATGGAGCTAAATTAGTGGCTTCATCCCAAAAGTGTTCAATATCTTTTGGTTTCAGCCTACCATTGAGCAGCCGAAGAAACAGACAAGACTAGGGCCCTACTTACCAAATGAACTGAGGTTCTGGGTGTTGCTAACACCGTGGGCAGGAGTCCCTGTTCAGGCGCCAGGTGTTGTGGGTTCTCCGCAGGCTGGCTGTGAAGACCCTAACCTGGATCAGGTCCCCTGCCGATAAGGGGGGGGGTAAGAGGTGTGGAGTCACAACACACAGACCCCGGGAAGTCGGGTAGAAGCAAGCACTAGGCGAGGTGCTGCAGGCTTGTTTAATGCAGGATGTCCACCTCTGGGTCTGGGGGTTCCGGGGGGTCCAGGGTCGAGGTAATCTCCAGATCTACACTAGATTGCTCCTGGCAGTGTTTGTTGTAGGCCAAGATGACTTGCTGACGTGGGCTTCGGGACCACGTGGCGGAGTGTGCCTCCCTGATATAATAAAATAGACCAACAATAAAGATGACATACAGGGTGGAGGGGACAGAGGAGGGGGCTACTCGCTTACCCTCGAGAAGTCGAAGAAACAGACAAAACCAGGGGCCTACTTACCGAACGAACCAAGGTTTTGGTTGTTGCCAACATCGTGGGCAGGAGTCCATGTTCAGGCGCCAGGTGTTGCGGGTTCTACTCAGGGCAGCTGTGAAGACCCTAACCTGGATCAGGTCCCCTGCCGATTGAGGGAGGCAAGAGGCGCAGAGTCACGACACACCCCGGGAGTTGGGTAGAAGCAAGCACTAGGCGAGGTGCTGCAGGCTCGTTGGTTTATGGTTCCCTGCATTGTGGAGGTAAATTGCCCATTGTGGGAGGGTCTTCCGAAGGGGAATTCGCCACAAAAGTAGAAGATGAGGGTGACTACCAAGAAGGCACAAAGGAAGCAAAGAAGCACTGTGAGCCACTAGGATGTAAACCGCTCCAACATGTAGAGGTGTATTGGATCCAAATGTCTTGTGCTCAGTGAGGGACTTCTGGAGGCTGTGACACCTTCAGCTGCATGCTCACATGGTGTCTCCGGGACAGGCAACAGGGTGACCTGAAGCCTGGGCTCTGAGTTTGGGGTGGATCAGCCCTTTTGTGAACTCACCGGGATGAGCCGCAAAGGGGGGAGGTGCCGACGTGGGCTTCAGACCACGTGGCAGAGTGTGCCTCCCTGATCTAACAAACTAGTGCAACAATAAAGACAACAGACAGGGTGGAGGGGACAGAGGAGGGGGGCTACTCATTTACCCTTGAGCAGCTGAAGAAACAGACAAGACCAGGGGCCTACTTACCAAACCAACTGAGGTTCTGGGTGTCAACAACACCGTAGGCAGGAGTCCCTGTTCAGGTGCCAGGTGTTGCGAGTTCTCCTCAGGCCAGCTGTGAAGACCCTAACCTGGATCAGGTCCCCTGCCGATTAGCGGGTAAGAGGCGCGGGGTCATGACACACAGACCCTGGGAGTCAGGTACAAGCAAGCACTAGGTGAGGTGCTGCAGGCTCGTTTAATGCAGGAGGGGGCAGGCCTTATATTTCCATTTTCTCCACCCCCAAGTCCCTTTAGTCAGCATATCATTTTCTGATTGGTCCGCACCATGGAGTCTGTCATCAGTCACTGGGCTTGCGAGCAGTGTATGGAGGCGTGGGCTCCTTTTGGTGGGCTATTTGTGGACCAAGAAGTGAAGTGAATTCTTACTGAATCCCAGGGCTCTGTGTGCACGT
>NW_008352270.1:467036-469235 GCF_000622305.1 Nannospalax galili
GTTTACTGCTGAGTAAAATTCCATTGTTATAAATGAACCACATTTTCATTATCCACCTGTCAATTGAGGAACACTTAGGTTGCTTCCATCTCTTAGCTATTGTGAAAAGAGCAACAACAAACATGGATGGACAAGTGTCTCCACAATGGGATGAGTTCTTTGGGTATATGCCAAGGAGTGGTATAACTGGGTCAAATGGTAGGTTCATTTGTAATTTTTTGAGTTCTCCACACTGCTCTCCATAGGGGTTGAATAAGATTGCAGCCCCACCAGCAGTGGATGAGCATTCCCCTTTCCCCACATCCTCGCCAACATTTGGTATCATTTCTTCTCTTGATCTTAGACAGTCTAACTGGGGTAAGATGAAATCTTAAAGTGGTTTTAATTTGCATTTGCATTTCCCTAATTATTAGTGATGTTGAAATTTTAAGATGCTTCATATTCATCTTTACGTTTTCTTTTGAGAACTTTCTGTTCAGCTCCGTAGCCCATCTTTTTATTGGGTTACTTCTTGTCTTGATTCTCTGTTTTTTGAGTTCGTTATATATTCTGGATATTAAACCTCTGTGGGATGTGTTGCTGGTGAAGATTTTCTCCCATTCTGTGGGTTTTCTGTTCACTTCCTTGGTTGATGACAGAAGCTTTTTAATTTAATGAGGCCCCTTTTGTTAATTCTTGCCCTTCTTTCTTGAGCAATTGATGTCCGGTTTAGAAAATCCTTTCCTATGCCTATATCTTGTAGGTTTTTCCCAATGTTTTCTTCTAATAGTTTCAGAGTTTCAGGCTTTAAATTGAGGTCTTTGATCCATTTGGGATTGACTTTTATGCAGGGTGAAAAATAGGGGTTTAGTTTCATTCTTCTACATGTGGAGATCCAGTGGCCATCCAGTTTTGCCAGCACCATTGGCTGAACATGCTGTCTTTCCTCCAGTGAATATTCTTGGCCACTTTGTCAAATACCAGGTGGCTGAAATTGCATTTACTCATACTTGAGTCTTCTATTTTCTTCCGTTGGTGTATGGGTCTATTTTTGTGCCATTACCATGTTGTTTTTATGTCTATAGCTCTGTAATACAGCTTGAAATTTGGTATAGTAATCCCCCCGGCATTGCTCTTAGTACTCAGGGTGGTTTTGGCTATCTGAGGTCTTTTGTGTTTCCATATGAATCTTAGGAGAGTATTTTCCAATTCTGTGAAAAATGTCATCGGGATTTTGATTGGCATTGTGTTGAATCTACATAGGACTTGTGGTAGGATGGTCATTTTCACAATATTAATTCTTCCAATCCGTGAGCATGGAAGTTCCTTCCATCTTCTGATGTCTTCCTCAGTTTCTTTCTTTAAAGATTTCAAATTTTCATTAAAGACTCTTTAATGTCTTTGGTCAGGTTTATTCCGAGATTTTTTTTTTTTTTTTTTTTGCAGCTATTGTGAATGGGACTATTTCCATGTGCTCTTTCTCTGATTGCTTGTTATTGGTGTATAGAAAGGCTACAGACTTTTGTAGGTTAATTTTGTAACCTGACACTTTAATGAACGTGTTAATAATTTCTAGGAGTTTTCAGGTGGAATTTTGGCATCTGTTAGATATAATATCATATCACCAGCAAAAAGGGATAATTTGACCTCTTTTTTTCCAATTATTATTCCTTTATTTTTTTTTTCTCTTGTCCTATTGCTCTTGCAAGAGTTTCAAGTACTATGTTAAAGAGAAGTGGGGATAGTGGACACCCTTGTCTGGTTCCTGATTTCAATGGCAATGCTTCCACATTTTCTCCATTTAGAATGATGTTGGCTGTGGGTTTGTTATATATGGCTTTAATTATGTTGAGGTATGTTCCCTCCAGTCCAATTCCCTCTAGGACTTTGAGCATAAATGCATGTTGAATTTTGTCAAAGGTCTTCTCTGTATCTATTGAGATGACCATGTGGTTCTTGTCTTTGAGCCCATTTATATGATTTATGCCGTTTATTGCCTTGCGTATATTGAACCATCCCTGCATCTCTGGGATAAAGCAAACTTGATCATGGTGGATGATCTTTTTGATGTGTGTCTGTATGAAGTTTGCAAGTATTTTGTTGAGAATTTTTGCATCTATGTTCATTAAGGATTATGGGTCTATAGTTTTCTTTTTTGGTTGTGTCTTTACCTGGTTTGGGTATTAGAGTGATGTTGTCTTCATAGAAAGAATTTGGGAG
>NW_008352270.1:469899-491877 GCF_000622305.1 Nannospalax galili
CATTCATCATTCAGGAGTGTGTTGTTTAATCTCCATGTGTTCGTGTGGTGATTTTGGCTTTTTCAGGTGTTGATTGTATGCTTTATTGCATTGTGGTCTGATAGAATGCATGGAATTATTTCAATCTTTTTGTATTTGTTGAGGTTTGTTTTGTGCCCCAGTATATCGTCGATTTTGGAGAATGTTCCATGCGGTGCTGAGTAGAAAGTATGTCCTTTGGTGCTTGGGTGGAAAACTCGGTAGATGTCTGTTAAGTCCATTTGGTATATGGTATTGTTTGATTCAGATGTCTCTCTGTTAATTCTCTGCCCTGTTGATCTAGACAATGGGGTATTGAAGTCCCCTACTATTAATGAGTTGGGTTAATCTGGGACTTAAAGTCCTGTAGTATTGTTTTTTGTGAAGTTGGGTGCGCCTGAGTTTGGTGAGTATATGTTCATGATTGTAATATCTTCTTGATTCATTGTTCCTTTGATCAGAATGAAGTGGCCCTCTTGTCTCTTCTGATTAGTTTTAAAGTCTATTTTTTTCAGATATTAGAATTGCTATACCTGCTTTTTTCTTTGTGCCATTTGCTTGGTATATTTTTTTCCATCCTTTCACTTTGAGATAGTGTCTGTCCTTCAAAGTGAGGTGAGTTTTTTGCAAACAACAAAAAGATGGGTTTTGTTTCTTAATCCATTCACCTATCTTGTGTCTTTTGACTGAGGAGTTCAGTCTGTTAATATTCAAAGTTATTAATGAAAGATGACTATTGAATCATGTCATTTTTATTTCTGTTTACATTCTTGATATAGGTGTACTTTTCCACAGTTATAGCTTCATTGGATTTCTTTCCACAATCCCTTGGGTATAGTAATTCTTTTCTTCAGCTCTTTGTATTGCTTCTAGAACTCTGAAGGGCTTGTTTTGTGGACCTGAACTCCTTCAGCCTGTTTATGTCATGGAAGATCTTTCTTTCCCCTTTGATTACAATAGACATTTTGGCTGGGTATAGTAATCTGGGTTGGCATCTGTGGTCATTTAAAACTGGGAATACTTTGATGCAGGCTCTTCTGGCTTTCATAGTTTGCACTGAAAACTCAGCTGTAATCCTAATGGGTTTTCCTTTATATGTGACTTGTTTCTTTTTTGCAGCTTTCAGCATTGTCTCTTTGTTTTATACATTTTGTGTTTTTATTATGATGTGCCGTGGAGAGTTTCTTTTCTGGTCCTGTCTGTTTGGTGTTCTATATGCTTCTTGTATTTGTATGGGCATGTCTTTCTTTAATTTTGGGAAATTTTCTTCCATGATTCTGTTGAAGATCTGGTCCATGCCATTATCTTGGGCTTCTTCTCCTTCCTGTATGCCTATGATTCGTAAGTTTGGTCTTTTTATGGTGTCACACAATTACTGCATATTCCATTCTTGTGATTTCTTAAATTTTTCATAATCTTTGCTTGAGTGGTCTAGTTTATCCACTTTATCATCCAGTCTTGATACTCTGTTTTCCATTTCGTTAATCCTACTCGTGAGGCTTTCTCCTGTCATTTCTCATTAGCTTACTGTGTTTTTCACTTCCTTCTTTGTTTCGGCCTGAGTATTCTTCAATATTTCTAACTCTTCTGAATTCATTGAGAAGTTTATCCCTATCTTCCTTCAGTTCTTTGTTTTCATTTTTTGTGTGTTCTTGAAATTCACTGAATTCCCTTATCATGCTTATATTTGTTCTTTTAAGTTCCATGTCCTGCATTATCTCTAGGGTTTCTCATTGTATTCCTCTAGAGGACTATTTGTATTTGTTGTCGCTGGCTGTGGCTGCTGTCCTCCTGCTATGGCTGCTCTCCTGCTCTCTTAGTTCCTCTGATCAGTTGTCTGGTCTGGACCCCAGGGCTGGTGAGGAGACTGTATCAGTGGAGCTGCATTCAGACGCAGGAGACCAGGTTCAGTGACACAAGTCTGCATTATTGTAGGAAGGCACAAGCTTATATAGGGATAGTGGTCCAATCACAGCACAGTAAGTAGGATACCTTATTAGCATAACAGGTTTAGCAGCCTATCACAGTACAGCAAGTAGGATACTTTGATTCCAAGTGTCATGATTAGGGACTGGGGAGCACTAGGCTTCAGTCTCATGATCTGCCAATGGGAGCAAAATGTCACAAGGCATTTCTTGTGGCTCCAGCAGTCAGGCCATTGCCTCAGGCCTGCTGTATGGCTGTCAAGACTTTCACCCTAGGCTCATGCCTGTCTCCCACAGGTATTTGGTGGGGATATATTTTGGTTTTTCATGTTATTATTTTTTCTCTGTGATTTTGACATGTGAATTTCTTTTGTAGTTTCTGATTCTTGTGTGAGACTCAGGCCTTCAAGTTTAGATCTGCTTCTTTTTGTGAACTTTATGTGTCTTTGTGGCTTACTTTTTGGGCAAGAAAAGCTGGTTCGTCTAAGCTTCCTGTTCTTTCTTTTGATTTTATATCGGAGTGGCCGGATTGCTTTTGTCTTCAGAAGTTCCCACAGAGGTCCAATTTAGATGAGGGTCAGATGTTTTCAGGCTTTCTCCCAAGGTCTGGATCCCTCCAGGAAAGATTTTGGCCTCAGGAATTTGGGGGTTGGTTGGCCTGGAAACTTGGCCCAGGAGAGATGCTGGTCTAGGGCAGCTGGTGGCTTTGCCCCAGCTTCCTCCCTCCTTGGGAGGCCCCAAGGACTCCTAGGGACTGCACTGAGGAGTTGGTTGGTCTGGATGCAAAGGATCAGGAAGAGGAAAGGTTAGCCCCTGAGTCCCAGAATGAGTCCCTGCAGGCCCAGGGAAGCAGAGGGAGTTGAGGGCGGAGCTAGGCAGTGTTCCTGGGGCCCAGAGAAGGCATTATGTTGGTCTGAATGAAAAGGATCAGAAAGTAGTATTGGTTCCCCATGTGTCTGGGGTCCCAAGACAAGGAATGGGACAGGACCCAAACTAGGAGGAGAGACCTGTGGGGGAGATGGGAGGATGAATGAGGCTGGGGGAGTCAAGGCGTGGAGGGTGCGATGTGTACATGATTTTTAAATCTAACAATATTTCAACTTCTTAAAACATATTTTACAAGTTTTTTACATATTCGTACCACCTGCTTGTACAGATTCTTTGGCTTGTTTCTGATGGAGAGTTTCAGATTGTGAAGTGGTGAAAACATGGAGCCACCAATGCTTTGATTTTAGACCCATCACTACACCTTGCAAGCTGTGTGACACTGAGCAAATCAGTCATGCTCTCTGTGTCCCAATCTCCTCTTCTGTTGAATGGGGCCATAGTGGTATACCTCCTAGGACTGTATTGAATGCTATGTGAGTTAAGTGGTTTGATATTTATAAAATGGCTAAGAGAATGTTTGACATGCAGTAAGCACCATAAAGATGTTTGATGAATAGGGAGCACTTCTCTCCCTAGCATTCATTGTCTCATACTTCAAGATTGGTATTCAAACATGATTCGAGAGGTTTCCTTCATTCCTAGATTTGTACAGAAGTGCTTCTGTTGCAGTTTTTCAGTAGCTTTCTAATAAGAAACTTAATAGCCATTGA
This sequence comes from Nannospalax galili, assembly GCF_000622305.1. NCBI lineage: Eukaryota > Metazoa > Chordata > Mammalia > Rodentia > Spalacidae > Nannospalax > Nannospalax galili. Next base: position 473,441 of record NW_008352270.1, read on the forward strand.
TGTGTAATTTGTGTTTTTCAAGGCTGTTAACCAATTAACCGAATTGTTTTCTGTTTTTTTCTTTTTTGGATTAAGAATCTGATGTGGCTTTTACAGTTTTGTTGTATATCTCTTTAGAGGCTACTGAGGTAGCCATATAATTTTTTTGAATGGTTGTTTTATGAATCACTGGAATGAACCCTGTGCCTATTATGTAGTGTACTATGGGATTCTCTTTGTTATTAAATTTTTTGAATTAAAATTCATGAGTGAGACTTACTGGTGATTTTCTGGGATAGAACCCACGAATGCCAGGCAAGAGCTCTTCCACTGAGCTACAAGTTTAGCTTTGCTAGTAATTTTTAGTGAGTTCTGTCATGTTTTAGTATTAGCATAATGCGTAATCTGTTTATCGGGAAAGATTTATATGATATTGTCTATTTGAGAATTTTAAACATTAGGATGGGAACTGAGCAGTTTAGTTCATCTGTTTTAGCTTTTATAGTTGACGAGATAATGGCTTGTTTACTGGTACTTAGCAACAGGTGCTTGGGAGTTTAAGGGGCTGAGGCTACTGTGATAAGAAACAGCATTTTTGGAGCATTTTCTTAGTTGTTTTCTTTTGTTTTGAGACAGGGTCTCTGCAGGCAAGGCTGGCCTAGAACTCACTATGTAGCCCTAGTAGGCCTTGAACTCACAGTGATCCTCCTGCCTTGATCTTCTCATGCTGGATTACAGGTGTGACTCACCACACTTAGCTTTCTGAGTAGGCATTTGAACAATAGTATTTTGTTATTTATTTATTTATTTATTTTGGGACAGGATCTTGATGTTTATCTTGGGCCGTCCTTGAACTTGTGTTCCTCCTGCTATAGCCTCCTAAGTGCTGCAGTTACAAACATAAGTCACCATGCCCACTAGTATCATACTTTTGATGTACTCATTAAATGTGGACTTTGCTTAGTTGATATCTAAACTCAGAGTGAAACATTACATTTTAAAATAAAGTTGTTTCCTGGTCTAGATTTAGGCATGTCAGAAAATTGAAACTGGAGTTAACCATATGTGCATGGCTCTTCAGACACATCCTAGACCAATGTATATCCATTACAACTTGTCATTGATGCATCATCATCTAACATCTATAGTTTTCGTTAACATCACTCAGTGGTGCATGTTCTCTGGGCTTTGACAAGTGTATAATGACATGTATTTACTACTACAGTGTCATACAGAGTAGTTTCAGTTCTCGACAAATCCCCCCTACTCTGCCTGTCCACCCTTCAATTCTGGCAGCCACTGCTCCTTTTTACTGCTTCCATTGTTCTGTCTTTTCCTGAATGTCACATGTATTTGGAATCATACTGTCCATGGCCCTTTCAGATTAACTTCTTTCACTTTGTGATATGCATTGTAAGTTGATCTTTGTCTTTATAGCATAACAGCTCATTTCCTTTTAGTACCGAATATTCATTGTTTGGATGAAATTCTATTGTTTTCGAATGACTGACTGTCTTGCCCAACTCCTGCCAGTGAGATAATAAATACTTATTGAAAGCCAACAAGTAGTTTTGCCAGTCTCCTTGGCTCTGTCCATACAAAGTGATCAGAACTCAAAAGAATGTTCCCTCATGGAATCTCCTGGATGTTTGTGGTTGAATTATGTTTGCTTTCTGGCCCATTTATCCATTTGGAGAGTCTTTGTCTTCTTTAGAACTTTTCCAACATGATATTGTCCATTTATTTCCACTAGGTGGTGGTAGGGTCATATATAATGAACAGTCTCCAAGAAAATTAATCACTAGTTTTGTTTATAAATATCCTCTTTATAATAAGTTACATTTAAATATTTATGATAATTTACCAGAATGTAATCATTAATTAAAATGGAGGTTTTTGAAAATTATTTTTTAAGGTAGCATACAAAGTAGTGGGTTTCATTGTGACATTTTCATTAAAATGGGAATTTTTTTTGTTTTTTGGTATTTTTGAGACAGAGTCCCCCTGTAGCCCCAGCTTATCTGGAACTATGTAGACCAGGCTAGCCTCAAACTCACAGAGCTCTACATGCCTCTGCCTGGGATTAAAGGTGTTTGCCACCATACCCAGCCTTAAGATAGGAATTTTAAAGTACACTTTTCAGAATACATTCCAGTGATTATAATTTAAAAAAATTTTAAGTTTATCTTTGTTTAATAATGAGGCATTTATTAAGATCCACATACAGGATAGGCACTGGCGTATGTTGAAAGTTTGGAGTTGAGTGTTAGTTCCTTTTTATCTTTGAGACATCACAGTTAGACAAGGGAGATAAACATGATTAAGAGATGCATTAGGTACAGTGAAATGCATGTGTCCTAAGTGTGCTGTTAGATGAATTTTAACAGATGCACACATCTGTGTAACCCAAGTTCCTACTAACTTGCAGATTATTAATACCTTGGGGTGACCATGTGCAGGCTGAATAATCAGAGGATCCGTTGAGTGAAGATGATCAAACCAGGCATTCCTGAGAGAACTACGAGGTGCCTGGTTGTTATTTACTAGGTGAGGTTCAGTGCTTTTGCATCTTCTTACATTGATTTCATCAAGGTGATTTTAAATGAACTGGTTTTGGTGCTTTCCTGTCACTTGTCAAAACAGTTCACTTGTACTCGAACCCCATTAACTTCCAAAGATGAGGGCCTTGTATTTATGCCCCTGGTGACAAAACAAACAAAATGAAAAGATTCTTCAATCCAGTAGCAACAGGCTATTGATTGATAGGATTAAATGTTTCAGAGCTGACAAATGGCCCAGTCAAAGCAACAAGCTTCACTGACCACTTTACTCCGTGCCGGACACTGGGCCCCACTGCATTCAGCATCTCTTCTATGGCGGCAACCCTATGTGGTGGGTAATTTTTGTTCCTTCTGTTCTTGGGGATATCAGTGAGGAACTGATGTGCAAAAGATGATAGAATTTATCTAAGGTCATAACTAGTCAGATCTTGAAATGTAGGTCTCTCTGGATCTACTGCAGGTTGCCTACCCCTACCCACAGAAGAAGGACTTTTAGGTTATAGAGCAAAAATATCACAAAAATAAAATGGAGATTTTATCTCGTTTTTAACCTTGTTTTGTGTGTGTGTGTGTGTGTGTGTGTGTGTGTAGGGAGAGGGGGACCCACCACTCAAGTGACAGGAGACTACTTACTCAGAGCTTGCTAGGGAGTCAGCCACTCTTCCATTTGAAAGAGGAGTGGGGAAAGTTTGTAGTGGAAACCAGGGAAGGCTTCAGGTATGCCCCACCTGGAGGCTATTTGTTTAGAAAAGATGTCGGTGAAACAGAAAAAAAAAGGTATACTAGCACTCAGAAGTACAGGTTGGAGGATTGGGTTTGAGGACAGTCTAGGCTATATAGCAAGACCCTGTCTCAAAAAACAAACAAACAAACAAACAAACAAATAAACAAACAAACAGGAACCCAATCAACCAACCAAAAAAGCCAAAACACAAAAATCCAGACAACCAATCCTTTGGTTGGTTCTAAATTGCACTGGGAGTAAACATGAGCTTGGGCACCGTCAGTCAAGTGCTGCTATTTTTGGCAGATTATTGTTTGACTTCCTGGCCCAATTGCTGGAGATGCGTGACATTCTGTTATGTCTTCTTTGAACCAGTTACTGTTGGCGGTAGATTGGGGCTTGTTGCTGTAGGTGTGGCTTGGTGTTATATTTTATAAATGGTCTTGTTAGTGCTCATTTATTCAGTTTGCTATAGCAAAATTGGGAGTGGGCATACCTGGCTAAATGATCTCTTGTACATACAGGGTAGTGGTTTGAGTTTTGGAAAGGGAAGAGTAGAAGATGAGGTGAATTCTCCTTAAACATCTGTTTTACCTTCATCTCTGGGCATTGGTTGTTAAGTGTGGTCAGCACTAGCAGCTTCTGCAGGCCATGAAACTTGTTGGCAGTGAAGATTGTCAGGCCTCACCTCAGACCCATTGAGTCAGAAGATCTGCAAGTGAGGCTCAGTACTTCATGTTTTCATAAACTCTGATGGTATCTCTGATGCATGCTAAAGTAGACAACCAGTTGCTTTATAGTAAAGAATCTTAATAGTGACAACTCAGGTTAAGCTATGTCCTCAGTTTATAGTTAAGAACAGTCAGGTTCAGAATGGCAGCTTGCTCTGGGAGCTGCAGGGGGCGATAGTCATAGGATTGAATTATAGACTAATCTTACTAGAAGAATTTTTACCTGAATAGAAACCAACCAAACAATAACTTGATTAATTTCTTGGGCCTAGCCTAACAAATTTGATTGCTTCAATACTATATATATATTTTTTTTTCTTCAAAAAAAAAAAAAAAAGAAATCGGGGCTGGAGAGATGGCTCAGTGGTTAAAAGCATTGACTGCTCTTATAGAGGACCTGGGTTCAATTCCCAGCACCCACATGGTGGCTAACAACTGTCTGTAACTTCAGTTCCAGGGGAATCCAGCACCTTCTTCTGACCTATGCAGGCATTGCACGACATGAGTGCACTTACACATATGCACACTCATACACATAAAATAAAAATATTAAAAAAATCAAACTCGAACTGTGTTCTGTCATAATTCTGGAGATCAGAAGTTTGGAGTCAAAGTGTGAAGTTGCATTCTTTCTAAAGGCTCTTGAGTGGAATCCTTCCCTGCCTGCGACTCCTTGCAGACCCCAGCATTCCATGCTCTGCCTCTGTTGTCACATAGCTTGCTTCCTGTGCTTCTGAGTTTCTTTTCCTGTATGGACATGTCATTGGATTAGGTTTCACCTTAAGCCAATATGACCATATCTTACCTAATTGTGTCTGCAAAGATCCTATTTATAAAGAGTTATATTCTGAGGTTACATGGCAGACATGAATTTAGGGGTGTACACTATTAATCTGCTCTATTGCCTTTGTAGAAAATCAGCTGACAAAGTGGGTAAGACATCTCTACCCGACCTAAGGAACTTTTGGCAATGGATGGCTGTTGAGAGGGGAAAGACGGTGTCTTATAGGGATAGGGGTCTTGATGGGCCCAGTGGGTGGACTTACACTGAAGGATATTTGGAGACACAAATCGGACTCTATAGGCCATATATATATATATATATATATGAATGAGAGTACATTGAATTGGGCTGTGGGGGGGGCGCAGTGGGAAAAGGTGTGGATGGTGAGGGAATCTAAATACCATCAAACTACACTGTATGAAAATTTGAAAAATTCAATAAAAAAAGAAAATCAGTTGACCATATATAAGTTTATTATCAGACGTCCTCTTCTGTCCCACCTGTGTCTATAACTGTTGTTTACTGTGGTTTTATAGGAAATCTTAGCACCAGATAGTGTGAGTCTTCTAACTTTGCTTGTCATGAAGATTGTTTGAACTGTCTTAAGTGTTTTACTTTTACTTTTCCAAATACATTTTAGAATAGAAAAGCCTGCTGGGTTTTGATTGGGATTGCTTTGAATCATTTGATTAATTTGACTTCTCAGCATGGAATCTTTTGATTCATCTCTTTAGGTCTACCTTTCACTGCCATTGAATAGTGGCTTAAAGCAGCTTGTGTTGTCTAGTTCATGTTATCTCTGTCCTCATGTGGCTTTCTCTCTATCTTCTGGTCTTCTCTTTACAAAGTCAGCTGTCATTGGATTTAGGGCCTACCCAGGTACTCCAGGACAAATGAACCTCAAATTATTAATTATATCTGTGAAGATCCTTTAGATTGAAGTTAGATCCTTTAAATTGAAGGCCAGAGAGATGACTCAGCAATTAAGAGCATTTATTTCTCTCACAGAAGACCCAGGTTTAGTTCCCAGCACCCACATAAGGCTCACAACCATCTGTAACTCTAGTTCCAGGGGATCCAGCACCTTCTTTTGGCTTCTGCAGGCACCAGGCATGCATATAGTGCGCATACATACGTGCAGGCAAACACTCAGATAAAGATAAATTTTACAAAGAAGATTTTTTTATCCAAATTAAGTCACATTCACAAGTTCTATAGACAGGATATATTCATATCTCTCTGAGTGTCCTCATTAAATCCAGTTACTATGCTCAGTCTCCTGCTTTAAAATGGTTACTTTACAGTATAATTATAACACACCAACCAAGCAACATACTAAAAGTAAGTAATGGAGGATATTAGGGTCTACTCTTCTCTGATCTTGTTTCCTATTGAGAACCCCAGCTCTCTGGACTCCTGCTACGCTGCCTTCCAGTTGATTCTCAAACATTGCACCCGTGGCCCTTGCAGTATTGCTGATGCCTTTCTTGGTTTCCTCTCCTCCAGGTACAGCCAGCTCCGTTCCCTTAAATTCACCTACTCTGCCCAACGCCCTCCTATTGGATGTCTTCCCTATTGACAATATTATCTCCATCATCTCCACTCCATACTGTATTTTTCTTCTAAGTACCGCTTGGCACATTGTATACTTACTTGTTTGTCTTTATGAGCTGTAGTATAATCTCCATGATAGCAGGGGCTCTGCTGTTCATAAATATACCCTCAACATCTAAAATAGCATCTGGTACATGATAGTGCTCAGCAGACAGTTTTAACTTCAGCTCAATGAATGAATTGATAAGTGTGAAGTTTTTTTTTTTTTCCTTCTGTCAGTAGAGAAATAGTGCTTAAGGAAGGAGATGATTTGAATCATTGTGTTAGAACCCAGACTTAAAAAAAACAAAAACAAAACCCAGCAGCTTGAAGAGACTCCTGCTTCTCAAATTTGGGATAGCTGAAATTTAAAGAATAAAAGGATTAGGGGGCTGGAGAGATGGCTCAGTGGTTAAGAACACTGACTGTTCTTGCAGAACACCTGGGTTCGAATCCAGCACCCACATGGCAGCTAACAACTGTCCGTAACTCCAGTTCCAGGGGATCTGAAGGTCTCTTCTGTCCTCCGCAGGCATTGCATGACATGAGTGCACTTACCTACATGCAGGCAATGCACTCATACACACTTAAAAAAAAAAAAAAGAATAAAAGCGTTAATTGATCTAAACTTGAAACTTCTTTTTGGCCATGCTAGAAACTGAACCCAGGGCCTTGAACATTCTAGGCTAAACTCTGAGATATATTCCTAATGAGGAAACATTTTGAATAAGTTAAAAAATCCATTAATGCAATGGTATTTAAAAGGGATAGTGAAAGGCAGGGGCATGGTTGTGTATGCCTTTAGTCCCAGCAATTGAGAGGCAGAGGCAGGTGAATCTCTGTGTTCAAGGCCAGCCTGGTCTACATAGTGAGTTCTAGGCCAGCAGGGGCTGCAGAGAGACCCTGTCTCAAAAAGACCAAAAGAAAAAAAAAGGGCAGGGGATGGTATAATGAAATGGGTAGAGGAAAGAGATTTCTTTTTCTTTTTTCCTTTAGTGCTGGTGCTGGGTGTTGAACCCAGGGCTCTGTACATGCTAAGGAAGTGCTGAACCACTGGGCCATATCCCTAACCCATAATAGAATGCTTTCTAATGAATGCAGATGAACAATAGACAGCCCATTGTGTTTTGATACATAGGTTATGATACATTCAGCCAAGGATCATGAATGGAAGCAGAATATTGGGCGAAAGGTTATTAGAGAGCAGACTCTACACATAGTGCCACAATTGCTTGGAAAAATTTACCTTTGCAGTGGATGATTGATGACTTTGTGTACTTGTGATGGTGTATGAAATGCACAGCAGTCGTGAAAGTCATATAGAAAGGGTTAACTTCAGTCTAACCATATCTTGATTGAACTTCAAGGAATCTTCTGGAAACTGGAGAAGTAAAGCAAAAGGCTGAAACACGATAAACAAAAAAATTCAAAATGTAAGACCTAAGAAGACTAATTTCTGAGACTTTAAAGTTGTGATTGAAAACAAAAAGATGGGCATATGCATGTGACTTCTTTAGATAACAGGAAACTAAGACACACAATTACCAGTCATGATATGGGAACTTAGATTGGATCCAGGCTGGCTGGGGGTGGTGGGGTGGTGAGGTGGTGGGGGTGGTTGGGTGCGGGGAGAGCGTTATAGCAAATTTTTTTTTACATGTTGGATACATTTGAATGTAGACTGCACCCTAGGTAATATTATGCCTCGTGGTAATATAAGAGAGTGTGCTTTTCTTAGAAATGCCATGCTGAAGTTTTTAGGGATGAGTTAAGATTTCTTCGACTTTGAATTAGCAAAAGAACACACACGAGTATGTGTGGGAGATGAAAAAGATGTGGCAAATTGCTAACACATGTTTAGTCTGCGGGGAGGGTATGTTAGTAGTTATTGTATTGCTCCCGTAAGTTTTCTATTTGATAAAGTGGGAGGAAAACAATCCTTTTAAAGAGCTGAAGTGAAACAGTAGAGCTCAATAATCCAAGTGATGATTACCTGGCAATTAATTCCCCAGAGGAGAGCAGGCTGCCTTGCACTACAAAAGGTGTTGAATGAAGAATTGACTAAGCATGGAGCTGACCTGTCCCCTGTGATTTATGATGCATGTGTGTTCTGCTAGCCCTCCTATGTGGGGACTTCTATAGACTTTAAAGTTGAGAAAGAAATATTGGAAAGACAATCATCCCTTGTATTGAGATAATCAATCTTAAAAGACACGTGAAACACTACAGAAATGTGAGTGCCCTTTGGACTCTTTGTCTCTGAGTTTTTGTCTCTCAATCTTGTTCTCTCCCCTTTTCCCTTTCTGCTGTTTCCCTCATATTTGTGAGGGAAATTTCTAGAACTTAGTTTTCTTTTTCACACATCAAATACTTTTTAGTATTTTCATAAGCTTAGAATTCTCTAAATTTTGTAGCCAAAATTACTTTTTTTTTCTGTCTTGAAGAAATCAATTATTTGTAGTAGAGGTATTGATTTTTACAAGTAGCCTTTTCTCACTGTGCTATGTTACTCAGTATTAAGAAAGTAAATGGGACCAACACTTTGTAACTCATTTATTTAATCATCTGCCCAATTTCTCCAAAAAAGGCAAAACTTTATGGACTGTCTAATTAAACCTAGTTTCCAAAAGAAGCTTATAATGTTGCAGTAAGAAAGATTTTAGTAAAATATTTATAGGACTTGGTATTGCTTTTCTAAAAAATTGAGTTTTTGTAATTTTCATACAATGTGATTTGATGGTATTTAGAACTCCTCCCTTATCCACACCTCTCCTTCCTGCCCCTATCCAGTTTAATGTACTCTATTATATATATGGCCTATAGAGTCTATTTTGTGTTCTCAAATGTTCTTCAGTGTGGGTCCATCTGAAAGACATGGTCTTTCCCCCTCCCAGCAGCCATTGGTTGCCAAAATTTCCAATGGTTGGGTTGGGGTTTGGTATTGTTTCTGGAAAGCTGATACCTTAAAATGTAAAAATTCTTCTAATTTAGGGTGTGATGAAATGAGCTAGGATGCCATTTCCAAATCCTCCAATTAGTACAGTGATGAAATGTTACTGTTTTATTTTATTTATTTTATTTCATTTTAATTTTTTTGGTCTTTTTGAGACAGGGTCTTCCTGTAGCCCCAGCTGTCCTGGAACTCACTATGTAGAATTTATTACATTTTTTTGGATGCATATATGTGTAGGTCAGAGGGCAACTGGCAGAAATTGGTCCTCTCATTATGTTATATGGCTCCTGGGGATGGAACTCAGGTTGTCAGGCTTGGTGGGAAGTGCCTTTACCCATCTTGCTGGCTTAGAACATTCCTTTTAGGAGATGTGCCTGATGGAGCAGGCTTGTAATCCCAGATACCCGGGAGGCTAATGCAGGAGGATCCCAAGTTCAAGGCCAATATGACGAACAAAGTAGTGAGACCCTGTCTCAGAATAAAATGTAAAAAGAGAAAGAGGATAGGGTACAGCTCCGTGATAGAGTGCTTGCCTAGCACATATGAGGCCCAAGGTTCAATCACAAGTACCTGAAGCAAAAAGAAGGAAAAGGAAAACTCCTTTTATGATGGTATACTTATCAGATGCTTCAACTTACAGATGCTCATAAACTTCATCCCTCTAATGTAGCACCATAAAACATAAGTTCTAATTGAGCTGCAAGGGATGAAACCTTTCAGTTAGAGATTTGTTGAAAGCTCCAACAGCTACCTTGAATGGCTGTAGAAAAATACCATTTCTAACATAGCTAACGCCCAGGGTCCATTTACCAAACAGTGTGTTCTTTTCCAGACAAAATATTTGGACATAGCATAGCTTTTTCATTTCTGACATTCTTTGAAAGATTAAGTTACTTATATATAGTAAGTTGTCACAGCTTTTCTTACTAGATAAATGGAATTACTTCCAAAGTTGTCTTCAGGACAAATGAGGTGATATTACCATACAGATGTAGCATTGTAAGGTGTTGGTTCTCTGATACTTGCTGCATGTGGGGGATATTCCTGTTTCATAATGTGGCCATGATTTTGAGCTCTGATCCCATTAAAAACTGCAGGAGACTCTACAATGTCCTTGTCACCATCCCAATACTTTGTTTTCATTTTTAGTGTACATTTTTAAATGCACATTAAAACAATGCACATTGTAGGCCTTCTGATATAAGTAGAAGGGAGGGTCAAGTATTTTTTTTTTTAAGCATTGTTTTAGTGATATTTCAAAAGTAGGAACTGGAATGAAATGCTTACAATCCTGCAAGAACTCACTGTGGGGCTGTCCAGGCATCAGTGTGTTGTCATAGTTTTCTGTTTTCACAGATGCCTGGTAATGCTAATTTTTTGTGACTCCTTAATTCATCTATTTCTAATTTCTCCCACCTTGTCCACTCAAAGGCAAAACACGCAGGCCCATCCGGAAGTGAGAGTTAAGCCTTGGTCACACAGGCAAATAAAGTTCTTTTTTAAAATTTATTTTTTATTCTATGTGTATGAGTGTACTGCCTGCATGGATGTACAACACAGGTGTTGTACAGTGCCTTCAGAGGCCAGAAGGGGATGTTAGATCCCCTGGACCTGGAGTTATGGATGGTTGTTAGCTGCCATGTGGGTGCTGGGAACCAAACAAGGGTCTTTTGCAAGAGTAGCCAGTACTGTTAACCGCTGAGCATCTCTCCAGCCCCATAAATTAAGTTCTTATCTCCAAAAAACATCTAGGAGTCCTGTCCAGACTGCCCATACTCTCACAGATTAAGTTCCTAATCTCTCAATTGGCTAAAGACTGTCTTGGCAGCTGTTTCCAACTGAGCCCTCTTGAGTTCATTTTCTTTGTTTATTGTGTTGTATAGAATTTGGGCACCTTAAACACGATTGGAAAATCAGATAAAGATTTGAGCTTGATTTTAAAACATAGTGGTTTGTTTTTCATTAAAAATATTTTCCCCCCTTGAGATGTAACCCTGTGTTCCCAGATTTGTTTGTAACTCCTGGCTTCAAGTATTCTTCCACCGGGCTTAAATTATCCTCCCGCCTCATCCTCCTGAGTGACCATGACTGTAAGTGAGCACCACCATGCTTGGCTAAAAACTAGCAGAATTTTATTGTGGTATTTATCCCTTGGGCAAATAATAAGTTGAGAAATTTAATATGTTCTAAACTGTATTCTGATTGGCTTGATGTTCATGGAAAGCAGTTTTTAGGACTTAGGTCAGGCCTGTAGTTAAAAACAGTGCTTCCATTTTGTCCAGGAGACGCTAACATTTTCTCCTTCATAGCCTAAAGTGCTGGGCAGTGGTTTACCCTCAGGGCAAATCATCCCTCCTGATATGGTGAACTCCTACTCTTTTAGTGTTTATTGAGTATTGACTAAGAAGGGTTTTGCAGTAAGCATCTTTTGTTATTTTGTTTCTACTAATAACAATTCTTGGAGGCACAGGCTTACCATTACCACCTGGGAGGGATCTGAGGAGATTCATTCAGAGCCTTGTGGCTGGTACTAAGTTGTAGAGCTAGAGTCCAAACCCTAGATGTTCTGATTCCAGAGTCCAGGCTCTGCACCTGTGCGTTGAACTGATGTATCCCAAACACAGCACGTTTCCTTGCATCTGGATTCTGCTTCTGCGCCAGAACATTGCGATTGACAGCTTTTATATTTTGTGTGCCTGGTTTTCAATTTTGAATCTAGCTCTCCTGAGTTTCTCAGAGTAATTTTCCTCAAACTAAGGTAAATGTATGCTTGGGGTCTCCTGGAGATTTCCTAAGGTTTTTGCATGCCAAAAAAGGCTCCAGAGGATTTAGATGCTTGATGCCCAAATTTACTCCTTCCTAGTAGGGTTCTGGGAGAACCTGCAGGCTGCCACTTCTTTCTTCCTTCTTAGTCACAAGTTAGTTTTTTTCCCAGGTGACAGTGATGGTCAGAGCAGGGTCAGTTGTGCTTTTAACTCAGCATAAATCTTGTAGTTGCTGATTGCCTGAAGGGGTAAAAACCTGAGGTTCTCCCAATACAGTGAAAATTTAAGAATTCTTAGCTTTAGGGTGAGAATTTGTAAAACAGCTAAATCAAGAGAACTTCGGTCAGAATCATAGCATTTTTTTTCCAGATAAAAAACACATGCATAGAATCAACTTGAATGCTGTATTTGTGGGCAGAATTTACAAGGAAGGCAGATTAGCACATTTATTTGAATTGAAAATGATTTTTCTGACGTAAAGCTTGACTTGATGTGTTGATTTGCAAGTGAGGACTAACTTGGCAAGCATATTTAGTAGACATCCTTCATTAAATAAATTAGTAAAATCTGTAGCTCCCAGACATGTAACAACAATATATTTAAAATACATAGAACAAAAAACACTGATTATTCTGGAAGTGATATCCTCTACCTCCTTAAAATTTGTGATAAAAATTTAAGATGTCAACTTAAAAGTGTGGGAGGAGTACAGGATTTTTCAGAATTCTTGTAGAAGCTTCACAAGCAGAACTGAAAAGAATATGTTGTTAGGGACCCTCTTACCTGTCCCAACACATGGCTAGAACCCACAATGGTCAGGAAATGAAGTTAGGATTTATTTCTCCCAGGTGCTTAGATAGATAATCTGCTTACATTTCCCACTGCTCATCTAGTGCAAGTTGGTGAATATTGTAATTTGCTTGTATGAGATGAAGAAATAACCAATTTGAGGATAACCCCAAAGTATTAAAAAAACTAATATTTCTTCTAATCTTCCTTGATGACACCAGTGTCACTGATTTACAAGAGGAAGTTGAGCAAAACTTCTTATGCTAGTGTATGTGTAGGTAAACCAAAGTGTCCTTACAGCAAGAAGCCAGTAAGATGCCATAGGGCTATATGAAACACAAAATTAAACTACCACAGATTCTTTTCCATTAAAATAAGAAAATTAAAAGCAGTGGAACTTAAAGTCTGAAATTGGTATATTGAGCCTGCGTAATATATGGGAAAATCGGTAGCCAAGAATTTTGGAAGGTTGAGAAACTGGCTGAGGTTAGGTGGGCCCAATAGTTAGAATGGGAAAGACGTCATTCCCTAGGTATTGGATTTCCACCCGTGTTCATTCATGTGCTTTGACCATCTGTCTGTTCATTCACTTTTTGCCTCCTTCATTTCATAAAATCTTTCAGTGTGTTCATTCACTTTTTGCCTCCTTCATTTCATAAAATCTTTCAGTGAGTAGAACTCCTGTTTGCTTTAATGACTGTTCACTGGCGAGCTTTATCATGTGTGCTTTTGAAGCTGTAAACCTCTGGCCTGGTTCAATATCCTATTCCTTTTTTAAACTTTTAAATTTATTTTATTGTTTGGAGATGGGACCTGCTGTGTAGCCTAGGCTGGCATTGAACTCATGATCATCTTATCTCAGTCTTCCTAGGGGTTACAGGCATCTGCTACCACACCTGGTATACATATTTTTAAGATCCTCCCTCCCTCCCTCCCTTCCTCCCTCCTTCATCCCCCCTCCCCTTTTTATTGTCTTTTGAGACAGGGTCTCTTTATGCAGCCCTGGCTTCCCTGGAACTTCTTTTGCAGACCTGCCTGGCCTCACGCTTATGACAGGCCTCCTATCTCTGCCTCTGGAGTGATGGGATTACAGATGTGAACCACCATGCCTGGCACTTTTCTGATTTTGTGTGATTGCTTTTACGCTTGTTACTTTTCCTCATGAAAATCTTTCAGTAATCTTTTGATGTAGACTTTTCCTTAAATGTGTACTTGAACACATGGTTTGCCTCTTGCTGAATGGAAAAAGCTGATTAGCATAGCCAGGGATAATAGTGGAGAGAGGTGTGTTACTTGCAATAAGAAGAAGGAGGACTTATAGTACGATAAAATATTTAAAATGTATTTTAAATTTTTGAGAATTTTATACCTGAGTACTATATTTACTGTGTTTCCCCCCTCCTCCCAATAAAATATTTTTAAAGAGTGACACCACATTCACATAACTTTCATGAAAGCATATTATAATTTCTTCATTTTATTATTGTTAATCTCTTATGATGCTTAATTTGTAAATGAAACTTTATGATAGATATGTAGATATTAGAGAGAAAGAAAACAGAATAGAAAGAGTTGGTAGTATCTATGGTTTCATGTATCAACTGAGGAACTTGGAACTTATCTCCCACAGGTTAAGTGGGTAGGAGGACTACTCTATACCCAGAAAAGGGTTTGCTGGAATGAATTAATTCCTTTTTTAATTTTTGTAAAAGCACCATGTTTTCCAAAATAGCCACATCATTGTACATTCTTACTAAGCACAAGTGTATTAGTTACTTTCCTGTTGCTATGATAGAAACACCAACCAAAGCAACTTATGAAAGGAAGAGTTTATTTGAGCTTTCACATCTTTAAACAGGCACAGGAAACGAGAGCAACTGGAGATCTGGCAAGGCTTAAGAACTCTCTAAGTCCACCCTCAATGATGTGCTTCCTCCAGGATAAAACCTCCCAAAACAGTGCCACCAACTGGGGACAAAATGTCCAGATACTTGGAGCCTGTGGGGGACATTTTCATTCAAACCACCACAACAAGCTTTCTAACTTCTCCACATCCTCATCAGTAGTATATCCCTTCCCCTTCCTCCTCTCCTTTCCCTGCTCATTCCCTCCCCTCCCCTGGTTTCATTTATGTGTGACAGTTAAGTCTATATGTGTATGTACTATTTTTAGTTCTTTGTTGAATTCTGTGAATTACCTAGCCCAATGTTTCTAAAACTTGCTAGAATTACCTGGAGGTAATTGCTTCGACCTTTAAAATCAGAATCTTTGAGGTAGGACCCTAGAGATTATGTATTTGACAAGCATCCCAAGGTGATTCTTGTAACCAGACAAATTTGAGAAATAGCGATTTCATGGTTAGTGGTCAGACAGGTTTTTATAAAGCTTCCTTAATCTCCTTCTTGGAGATTCACAATGAATATTAACTTATTAGAGGATATGTTGAGATTTTCCTCCCCAAAGCTATTTCATGTCTGCTTAATTCAGCGTTTCCCACCTTAACCGTGAGCACTGTGTGTGTGTGTGGTATGGCAGTTCATGTGATTTCTAATAGTGTATATTATTATTCCTTAAAGCACAGTTTGGTGAATTCTGACTTAAGCATATGTTTCTTAGCTTTTATTTTGTGGGAACACTTTATTATTCTGCCACTAAATGTCTTGCATGGTGATTTGCAACCTTATTCAGTGTGTTTAGGTGTCAAGTCTCAATTCTCTTTTGGAAGGAGGTCTTTTGCCTTCTCTACCACAGTCTTGTCTGCTTATAATTAGCGAGAGCGATTCATTGTCTGGTTTATCTAGGTTTAATTTATTTTAGTCTTAAATTTTAGACTTACTATAGTTTTCTGATACTAATGAAACATAAAAACAATATTCAAATATAAGGAGTTCTAAAATGTGTTGCTTCTTGTGACTGTTGGTAACTGTGAGTCATGTACTTCAGCCTGTTCTGTGACTGACAGAGAGCAAGCCCAGTCTGATGTCTAGGCAGAAGATGTTAGGTGCATCTGGAGTGACACTGTAGCTCAGTAGCCATCAGTCTTTAACTTTAAATTAATTCAAACTAAATGTACAGTTTAGCACTTTAATTCCATCACATGTGTTTCAATGTACGGTAGACACAGGGCCAATGGTTTGTATGTTGAACAGTGCCGATATAAGGCATTTTGGCCCCTGCAGAAAGAAGGTTCTGTTGGACAGTGCCACTTTAGAGGTCCCAAACAGTGTTCTGGTATATCATGTGACCTAAGTTAATATGCCCAAACTTCATGTGGTATTTGTGGAGACGATTTGCTGGATGAAATCACAAATCCAGAATAGTTTCTTTATGTCTGAAGTTAAAAATTTAGAATTAGGAAATAAACCTAACCAAAAACTGAACCAATGCAACAGCAATTTGAAGAGCAGTATGCTCAAACACACAAGAGAATTGTTAATAAACCTGGCAGTGCCTTTAAAAGCTTTTAATTCAATCAGTATGTCTAAGAGAAAAGAGCATCCAGGTTGATGGGTTTTCACAGACGGAACATCTGAGCATTCCTAGCATCCCATATGCTTCTGTGTGTTCAAAGTATCACAGAGCTTGCTTTCTTATTAATGAATGCATTTTCACTTTTAAATACTGAATGAGTTTGAGATGCCATTTCACAAAAACATTCCTCTTCAGTTTCTGAAGTAAAATACTGAATTTTACAGAGCACTCTCATAGTAAATTTATCTCCAGTCTGTGAGATAAAGTAATATTTCAAGTTGAGGAACACATACGAGAATAATAATGAGATATAGCTATTGGACTTTTTGAATTTTCTATTTTTGGGTATGGCTATGAGAACAGTGGAAACTGGGAATGAGGTACACACTTGTAATCCTAGCAGTCAGGAGGTTGAGGCAGAAGGATCATAAGTCCAAGGCTAGTCTGAGCCGTGTACAGGACACAGCCACAAAAAAATGAGACAGGCAGTGGACACGTTATCTGTGAATATTTCACAAATGCTTTTTCCCCATGGGGTGAGGGCTTATGCTGGAGGTCAAGTCCAGGACCCCATATATGCTAGGCAAGTGCTGTGTCATTGATCGACACCCCTAGCTAATGGTTTCTTGATTATTTCATGCCTACTTCCCACAGAGATAGACTTACCTTTGGGAAATATGGAAATCACTAATTTATTTCTGTGAATCCCTAAGATATCCATTTCCTATATGCGGAATAGAAAAAATGTGAGGAATTATCTTCATATTTAAGACTCTAACTGTTTAATAAGTAGCTGTAGCCTGTTGGAGTGATTAAAATCCAAAAGGAACCAATAAGCACATTGTTTTGTTTTTCTATTTGGACTTGATCTTAACCAAAAGACTGAAAACTGTTTTTTTGGTTTTTTTTTTTTCTTTTTCGTTTCTATTTCTAAAAGAGTTTTGGGCTTTGATGATGTTGAAAACCAAAGCATAGAAATGGGTTGGTTTTTAGATTTTTTTTTCCCCCAGTGGATATGTATGTGTGAATGTGGGGTATGTGTGCCCCTCTTTGATCACTCTTATTCCTATGAGGTGGGGTCACTCCCTGTACCTGGAGCTTGTGGGTTTTTTGGCTAGGCTGGTAGCCAGCAAGCCTCGGGGATCCTCTTGAGTCTGACCCCCACAGTGCAGGGGGCAACAGGCATGAGTGAGATCACACCTGGTTTGTTAATGTGGGTGCTAGTGTCCAACTCAGGTCCTTGGGGTTGCACAGCAAGTGCTCTTAACCACTGAGCCATTTCTCCAGCCCTCTAGACATTATGTTTCTTGTGTATTTAACTCCAGTAGAAATTAATAGGAAAACAAGAATGAATGCATTTTTTCTTTTCGGTCTTTTTGAGACAGGGTCTCCCTGTAGCCCCAGTTAGGTTGGAACTCACTATGTAGACCAGGCTGGCCTGAGACTCACAGAGATCCACCTCCTTCTGCTTCTGGAGTGCTGGGATTAAAGACATTTACCACCATGCCTGGCTTAAGAATGAATGTATTTTTAGTTTCATCAGTTTACAGGTGTTTCATATAGTATCCTCACATTTTGAATACAAATGGGCTTGTAAGTATGTAACTTATATCTTTCTCTTTTGTGTGTGTGTATGTGTGTGCACATGTATATGCTGATATGCTTTCCTCTGTATGCACAGAGGCCAGAGGTTGACACTCAGCTGTCTTCCTCTGTCACTCTCTACATTGTTTTCTGAGGTAAGATTTCTCACTGAACATGGAGCTCACTGTTGCAGCTACGCTGACTGATTAGCAAGTTCTGGGGATCTGCCTGTCTCTGATTCCCAGAGCTGGGATTGCAGGTGTACACTGCCAAGATCAGCTTTCATGTGGTTGTTGGAGATTCAAACTCAGGTCCTCATGCATAGCAAGCACTTTACCCATGGAGCCATCTCTCCAGCACTTAAGTTTTATTTTTCTTATTAAAGAATTCAATAGATTGATCCATATTCTTTTGTAACATTAATGATCTATATTGAGACTCTCATTATTATTATTATTATTATTATTATTATAGACTAAATTTTTGGCATTAGAATTTACAAC
>NW_008352270.1:491954-498235 GCF_000622305.1 Nannospalax galili
GCCTTGTTACCTGCAACCCAGCATATATTTTATTCTATTCCTCTTTATTCCTTTATTCAGTTTACTTGATTAAAAAAATTTGTTAATGGGGCTGAAGAGATGGCTCAGCGGTTAAGAACACTGACACTGACTGTTAACAGCTAACAACTGTCCGTAACTCCAGTTCCAGGGGATACAACAGCCTCTTCTGACCTCTGCGGGCATTGCAAGACACGGGTGCACTTACCTACATGCGGGCATACCACTCATAAACATAAAATAAAAATAATAAATAAAATATTTAAAAAAAAAGTTTGTTAATGCCCTATGGAATTGATTTTACAACACACTAATGATTTGTAAGCGGACAGGATGACTCTTCTGTTCTAGAATAATCTCTAAGGCAGAGGTTAATAGTCAGCCGTTGCTAACTGAGGGACACTGCTTCTTTTGTCTCTGTGAGCCTCATACAGATGCCCTTCCCCTCAGCCATGGTGGGCCATCCAAATGCAGCCTGGCCTCTGTTAATAGGCACATGGATCCCCTTTTATATCCTGCCTCACTCCACTCAGAGTGGTTGGCATTGTCTGTTGTCAATTGTCTTCCAGGGAATCCAACACCCTCTTCTGGCTTCTGTGGGCTTTGCACAAGTGGGTGTACTTAAATATACGCAGGCTAAGCACTCATAACAAAAAAAAAAAAATAAGGATGTTCAATAACATTTATCACTGGGGAAACACAAATCAAAATCAGAATGAAATACCACTTTAGATCCAATTATGATGGCTACGAACATTGATGAGTGTTTTGGCAAGACTGAAGAAACGGGAACCCTTGTTGTATACTAATGGTGGGACATGTACAGCTACTCTAGAGAACAGTTTGACAATTACTCAAAAAGATAGTGCATTTCTACTCCTATTTATACAACTAAGAGAAATAAAAAAAAAAACTACACAAATGCTCATGGCAGCATAATTCATAATAGTCCAAAAGTGGAAAAAAAATCCAATGTCCATCAGCTGAAAGGCTAACAAAAATGTGGTGTCCATACAACGACATCATATTCAGCCACAAGGAGGAATGAAGCACTCATGCGGCCCACCACAGAAACAAATCTTGAGGTTAATACTCTAAGTGACAGAAGCCAAGATGGACATGGCAGCACAGGCCTGTCATTGGAGGTAGAGGTTGGAAGTCTTGAGTTTAAGGCCAGCCTAGACAGCAAGGCCCAGACCAACCTGAGCTATTAGCAAGACTCTAGGAAGGACAGAAGGAAGGACAGAAGGAAGGAAAAGAGTGAGGGAGAGAGGGAGGGGGAGAAACACAAAAGGGAATACATTGTGATTCCATTATCTGAACTATTCTCAATAGGGAAATCCATAGATATGGAAAACAGATTGGTAGTTTTCAAAGGACAAAGAGGAATTGAGAGGGAAGGGCTTTCTCTAGGGAACAATGGATGTGTTTGTGATTAGGAAGCAATGAGGTTTCTTTTGATGTGCATGAATTGTATCTTGATCTTTAAAATTTTTTTTGAAAAAGTTTTTATTTTATGTGTGTGAGTGTGGGAGACAGGCTTGAGCCTAGGGTGAAAGTCTTATTGACAGCCATACAGCAGGCCTGAGGTACCGGCCCAACTGCTGGAGCCACAAGGAACGCCTTGTGACATCTGCTCCCATTGGCAGATCATGAGACTGATGCCTAGAGCTCAACACTCCCCAATCACCACTCTTGGAATTCAAAATTGTAACACTTAGATATTGCAACAGTCAGGGTCAGGTGGGTTCTAGGAATCCAGGCTCTGTAGTCTGAAACCCAGTATGCTAATTAGGCATCCTACCTGCTATTCTGTGATAGGACGTTAAGTCTGTTATGCTAATAGGATGCTAAATCTGTTATGCTAATAAGGGATCCTACTTCCTGTACTGTGATAGGACGTGAAACCTGTTATGCTAATAAGGTATCCTACTTGCTGTGCTGTGATTGGACCACTACCCCTATATAAGCTTGTGCCTTCCTGCAATAAAGCAGACCTGTGTCACTGAACCTGGTCTCCTGTGTCTGAATGCGGCTCCACTGACACAGTCTCCTTACCAGCCCTGAGGTCTGGGACCAGGCAGAAACAGCAATGACAGAAGGTGGCACTGGTTGGACAGAAGAGTGGCCTCAGCCCAGGGTGAGTGGAGGAGCAGTCTCAACGCCCGTGAGAACGCAGGAGTGGCGCCTGTGAGAATGGTGGAGCAGCCGCCGCTGGCAGTGACCACATGTGAGTGCCTGTATGTAAGTGCACCCATGTAATGCAATGCCTGCAGAGGACAGAAGAGGGTGTTGGATCCCCTAAAATTGGAGTTACTGATGGTCATTAACCACCATGTGGGTGCTGGGATTCAAACCTGGGACTTCTGCAAGACTAGCCAGTGCTCTTAAACACTGATCCATCTCTCCACTCCCTTATTTCTGTTTTTGAGGAAGAGTCTCACTATGTTGCCTGGGCTGGCATAGAACTTGCGATCTTCTGTGACTGCCTCCAAGTGCTGGGATTACAGACATGCACCATTACTCATGGCAATAATTTCTTAAATATAATACCAAAAGTATAAATAATTTACATGACACGGGTACACTTACATACATGCAGGCAACGCACTCACACAAAAAAATAAAAATACAAAAAAAATAACCCCAGCAATAAAAAAAAAATCCAGAATTGTTGTGTAATCCAAGGTCATGAAGATTTATACTGCATTTCCTTTTAAGAGGACTTTATATTTAGGTCTTGGTGTATTTTGAGATAATTTTTGTATATAGAGTGAAGTAGCTATTACAACAGTTTCTTTGCAATGTGGATAAAAGATTTTTTTCCCTATCTATATATTTTTAAGAGTTTATGCCTCTCTATATAGGAAGGAGGATGTGAATATTTTGTAGATTTATTCATTGATTCAGCAACAGTGGATTTGGTGATACTGTGTCTTTATTTTTCCTTTCCTTTCTTTCTGTGTGTATGCATACAACTTTGTGTATGCCACAGTGCATGGGTCAGAGAACAGTTTGCAGGAATTGACTTTCTCTTTCTACCGCATGAGTTCCAGGGATTGAACTCAGGTTGTTGGGCTTGGTGAGTGTCTTTGAAACCCCCTTTGCCATCTTGCCAGTCTCTCTTTGTTCTTATATGTTTTATTAAAGTGTTATTTACATCATGATATGAATGTATTTAAAACTGTGATTCAGTAATTGTTTTTAAGAAAGATTTATTTGTATTTTATGTCTGCATGTTTGTATGTGCACTATGTGTGTGCTTGATGCCTGCAGAGGCCAGAAGAGGGCATTATATCTTATGGAACTGGAGTTACAGACAGTTATGAGGTGTGTCATGGGTGGTGAGAACTGAACTCTGGCCCTCTGCAGGAGCAGCAAGCACTGAGCCATCTCTCTAGTCCCATGATTTAGTAATTGTGAGAGGGGAGGGAGGCTAGCAGCACATTAAGAAAGAGCCCATGTTCTAGAACGTGTTGAGCAATGTCAAGAGCCGTAATTGTTGGTGTGTCTGTGAGCATTTGTGTAAGGAGACAAGAATATTTAACCTCTTCCAGAAAATGTGCCATTTCATTTTCTACTTGGGAATTTCTTGATTTTCCAAGGTGAAGATGTAGGATGGGTGTCTAGGCCTTTCCAAAAAGGAAAACCCAGGAAAACTAATTGTTGGCCTCTACCAGGAGATGGAGCTGAGTTAATTGCATGGCTCAGTGTCTTGATCCAGCTGTCTCTCATAATTCACTCATAAGCCTGTGCTTGTAAAGCTGTCTTGATGGTTGAAAATTCATTTACTATGTGCGGTTTCATAGTAGAAATCTGATCATGTGATATATTTGCAGGAAGAAAGATATAAATAAAAGACAGTACTCTACTAACTAGATATTATTTTCCTTTTGTTGACATCATTTATATTTTGGCAAAAAGGAGCTGGATCTCTTATAGAGGAATTTCCTCTGAACATTCGCCAGTTTACTGACATTTCTAGTTAAAAAGGTTTTCTTTTTTTCAAACTAAACATACACCTCTTTCCTTGCATAGCAGATGGGAAAGATCAGTGAGCTGCTAGAGAGAATTACAGGGTTTGTTTTCACCAGCTATTTGATCTTTGATCTTAAGACAACTTTTAACCCTGTAGTAATGTCCCAAGAGATTTGAGAGAATATTTTGTAGAGCAAAATTATGGGGACCATGGATACGTAATTGGTGTTCTGAAAGCATTCTACCAAACACTAAGCAAAAGCTTTTAAGAAATCCTTATCAGCTGTTACTTGTTTTTTATTAGGCTGAGTTCTCAGTATAGTTTATGTTTAAATGCATTATTGCAATTTAGTTTTGAATTTATTGTTAGAGAAATAATGAAACCTTTCTTGATAATACATCAACAACTAGAAAAATAAATCACAACCACAAACAACCCAAGCTCTCTAATTAGGGTTTAAGATTAAAAAAAATAGTAGACTATTTAAATTCGGAATGTTGCTTTTAAGTTGACTTTGTAATGAACTTAGTCTTTTATAAAGCAAATTCAGGCATTAATAGAGACAAAATTCTGATAAACAAAGAATGTAACCTCTTACCATAAAGCATGACAAAAGCTGTACAACTGCAAATTCATGATTATTTTTGAACTCCAGAGACCTGAGATTCCAGGGCAGCCTGTGAAACAGAGGTCCAAATGGAGACAGATGTCTGCAAAGAGGGACACAGGCACTTGCTTACCTGGGGGTAGACACAGCTGGACACTGCTAAGAATTCACCTGGAGGGGGTCACTGGATCAGTGGCTGCTGTATGTGAGCTTGCAAGAAATTGTGGCGTCCCTGGAGGCTGTAGAGGGAGAGGCAGTGCCTACTTGTAGGCCTTTTCGCCGCAGACTACCAGGTGATCCTCAAACAGGTAATTCATTTGGTAGTGCAGGGAGAAGAGATGTGAACAGCTGCTGCAGATGTAAGAAGAAACTGCCAAGTCTCCTCTAGAGGAAAGGAAAAAAATCACTATCAGAAGATTAGAGGTGTGGCTCAGGGGGGGAACATGTGCCCACCGTGCCTGAGGTACCATGAATTCCGTCCCCACTAACAGGAAAAAATTGTTATCTTTAGGGTACTAGTACAAACCCGCTGGACCTGGGAGTAGGGAATAAAGGCAAACCTGTCCTTGAGGGAGAATGTTACTGGCCCAGGGCTGCACTTGGGAAGGGGAAGAAGCCTTGAAAAGGTCGTATCTCTGGTGCCCAGGGATATAGTAACTGTCTAAAACTCATCTTTAATCAGAACACTGCCACTGTCAGAATAAGTAACAAGTTACACTGGATTATTGCTGTTAGATAGCTAGAAGATGCAGACAGAGCCTTACTTAACAAGACAGCTCAAAGTGAAAACCAAAGGTTAGTAAACAGAAGACATGGAAAAAAGCCTCTACAAACAAGTCCCCACTCTGAGGACAGGTTGTCACTAGAGAAATTCAAGATTGTGGTATATCGAAAGTAACTATATTCATAATAAACCTCAAACCCAACCCAACATCTGATTTAGTCCCAATCTAAAGAAATAGAAAAAGAAGTGATCATTTATAGGAATTAAAAACCATTACCCTAAACCAATTATAATTGAGGAAGAAAAAAAAAAGGGAACAGAACGTCAGGTTAGGAGTGATGAACTTGAAACTAGGGTAATAAAAATTGCTGAAAAAAGTAGTGTGGTGGCGCATGCCTTTAATTCCAGCACTTGTGAGGCATAAGTAGGTGAATCTCTGTGAGTTCAAGGCCAGCCTGGTCTACATAGTGAGTTCCAGGCCAGCTGGGGCTACAGGGAGACGCTGCCTCAAAAAAACAAAGAAGATGAAGACGAAGAAGAAGAAAAGGGTATACAAGGAACAGAAAGGGTTAAATGAGATACAGGCTAGATGGGAAGGAAGGGCAAAGGAGGAGTATGGAGAGGGGTAATTAACATTAAGGTCTTTTGAAAAAGTCATATGGAAATCTATTACTGTAGAAGGTTCCTAAAATACATACATAGACATATATGAGTTGAAATAGAGTTACCCTAAAGCAGGGAGACAATGCTCCAACTAGATACCACAGGCTGGCAAATAAGTCCAGTGTCAGAAATCGGCTACCTCTTTTAAAGCTGTTGGGCAGTGGGTCCCATAGACACCCCCAAATATTACAAGATATTGCCACTGCTCTTAGTTGCCTGCCCCCGAACTTGATGTAAGACCCTATTGCTGAAGATACCACAAACTTGAGTCACGGAACATGGAGAAATCA
>NW_008352270.1:499200-504860 GCF_000622305.1 Nannospalax galili
CATAAGCTTTAAGAAAAACTGTTGCCTAAAATTGTCTGTAAAAAACAAAACTGTTGCTTCCAGTTACTGGAGTTATAGCTGTAAATTTTAGGAGATCAAATTACTCTTTAAAGTTATACTTTTGTATAATTTTCTTAAAGGGTGTTTCATAATTAGATTTTGACCTGAAATGTTTAGGGCTTTACATCTTATCTTTTAAGTGGATAAAGGAAATTTGAACATATAACTCTTCACTAAAGAGTTCTAGATTTATGGAAGTTTGAAATAAAACTAGCAAGTCTAAGCTTTATTTTCTATATTGATTCAAGAAATGTTGAGTAGAAACAATGAGATAGGTGCTGGGCTGAGTTCCATAGCACCTAGTTGAGGTAGGTGTCTGCCTGTAAACTTGCAGTTATTTAGGACTATAGAAAAAAAATTATAATGGGGGGTGGGGAGTTCAGTGTCATGTGGGATGTTGTAATCAATGTAATTTCAGTGAGCATGTTTTCTCTATTTTCTCTTGCTTTGTACAGGGGAGTCTGCTGTTTAGACTCTCAGTATTATTAATCCCCCTTCTCAGTGCCCCCAATTCTGGCTGTTTGGCATTCTCAATTTCCTGATGGTTTTCCTAACTTAAGAGTGGGGGCTCTTTGTCTTGGCTGTGCCTTATCTAGTATTACAGTTACTTAAAAAAATACCTTTTTGCTTAGCACATTTATTTAACCAAGGAAATCTTGAAGTGCAAATATAAGGCCCCCATTTAAAATGATGCTGCTTTGTTTTGTTTTTCCATGTTTATCACCACCAGCACCAGTACCACCATCACCATCGTCATCAACATCATCACCATCATCATCATTATTTTGATTATCTTTTAAGTTAGCATATAAAGTAATGGGTTTTACTATGGTATTTTTATACATTGTTTTTATTCATTTTCTTCTCTATTCTCTGCCCACCCCACCCCCCAACCCCCTCATTACTATTTTTGCAGTACTGGGCATTGGGTTGAACCCAGACCTTTGGACATGACAGGCAAGTACTTTACCACTGAGTTATATCTCCAGCCCTGTTTTTTCCTTTTCATTTGAGATAGGCTCTAATTAAGTTGCCCAGTCTGGCCTGAACTTTCAGTCTCCTTCCTCAGTCTCTCAAGTAGCTGGGATTACAGACCTGTGCCCTCAGGCCTTGCTGTCCAGTTCATGGAATTAATTTTTGAAACCTGGGAATCTGCTTTATAGAAACAAGGTTGTGGTAGTTAGTGAACTTTCTGTAGCTATAGGGGATATCTGAGATCATCAGCCTATAAAGAGAAAAGTTTACTTTGACTCACAGTGTTGGAAATTCAGCTCTGTGATTGGTTGCCTCTGTTGCTTTTAGCCTTTGTACTTTTAGCACATCATGGTGGGAGTGTGTACTGAGCAAAACAACTCAAAGGAAGTGGGAAGTGGGCCAAGATTCTAAGACTCCTTCAGGAACATGTCCTCAATGACCTAAAGACCTAGAACTAGGCCCCACTTCGTAAAGGCTCCATTACCGCCCAGTAACCAATCTTTTAAGGCATGGGCCTTTGGGAAGACATGTAAAATTTAAACTGTAGCAAATGTACATATAAACATATGGCATTACTTTTAGATAATGCTTTGTGAAGCTTATTGACCTAGTTAAACATGTTTGGGTTAAAAACGAAGTATCAGCAAAAGGCCACAAATGGCCAAAATGCAGAGAATAAGAGTCAGCAGAGTGTGGGTCCTTGGACAGGTCTTCTATATTGAGGTCCACCCACCCAGTGCTCAGGGACCATTGCGGAAAAGAGGACGGAAAGATTGTAAGAGCCAGGGAGGAGGTGCATGACCATATGGAGATAGTCCTACAGGTACCTGGGACCCTTCTCACACAAACCTACCCATGAAAACTTAGGCAGACAAAAACCCAGCACAGAACTGTGGAAATGAGCAGCAAGCTCCAATCTTAGTCAAAGAATTATTGGCGACTGATTACTGTTGAGCGAGGAGGAGCTGATCTTGAAGGGAGAGATTCTAAATAGGCTGACTAAACTCCAGTAGATGAACTTGCATTGAAGGACATCTCAGGACACTAATTTTACATAATAGGCCTTAATACAAATGACAGAATGTATGAACTCCAGTGGGAGGGGGTTATGGGAGGTGCCAAAGAGGAAGGGAAAAGTGTGGATATAAAGATGATTTTATATATGAAATACATAAAAATTCAATTAAAATATTGAGAAAAAAGAAAAGAAAAAAAGATAATTTTAAAATTGTCTTAAATGTGTCTGTGCCAGAGTTTTAAATAAAGAATAATCAGATACCTTGTAATGAAATTAAAAATGAAGTGTCAGTTTATCTTTCTTGGTGTAGTTATCACATTAGGAAATAATTTGGGGGTATGATTATGGTAACTCAGATACTGAAAACTTACCAAGAAGAGATTATGGTGTGTCTTCTAATGATGAGTGTTACTGTGAATGCATATAGCAAAGGTATTGAAAAAACAAAAAACAAAAAACCCAAAGCAAACCACACAAAAACGTGGCTGTCTTTAAACTAGAAGAATGCTACCAGACAGCCAAGACAAAGCAACTGAGTACCCATCTCATTTCCTTTCGGCTGATTAAGCAAGGAATAGTGAAAGATGACAGAGCTGGGGAATCCTTTACATCGCTCCAGAGTCTCATCTGCAGTTCTGCAGAGAGGTCAGATTCTTTGCTCTGGATCCTCAGTGTGCTCCGTTTGCCCTTGTGCTGCGATGTTTATAGATTCTGGTGTTAAATGTGAACTTTTGAGTTCTTTATGTTTTGATGTTTAAAGGGATGAGTTGAGTTCAGAGAACATTAGAATTTATTAAATATCTGCTATGTGACAGATTTTTTGATCTTCCACATATACCCTTATGTCATTTGATCATATTTATTTAATTAAGATTTTAAAACATAATCATACACAATAAGTTTTATTATGGGGCTGAATTATCTTGAGAGAATTTTTGGGAAATCAAAATTGGTATTTTAAGAGATTTTAATAGATTATGGCAGTTAGTGGAAGATGACATGAAATTTGTGCAGAGCAACACAGGAAAATGGTTATTACTGAGGATGTATGTAGTTTTTGAAAGTCACCTTTAAAGCTAAGGGCTACCATGACACTTTGCCTACGCACAACCATAATGAGCTTGCATTTTAAGATGGAGTAAAGTATGCATCTCTAGAAATAAATTGATTTATTATTATTGAATCTGTAATGAAGGAATGTTGTCTGCAGTGTGTCATTTACTGACTGGTAATATCTTGAATTCTATTATATAAAATTCGTCTCATTTATAGTTTAATTTGTAAGGTATTTGAGCTAATTTTGAACTTTGTTAGTCGTAGATTATGATTTTGTTTGCCTTCTATCCCTCAGGAATATTTTAAGAAAAACAGTGAAATATATATTTTCTTGCATAGTGAAGTCTTACCTCATGCTGTGATACATGGGACACAACTGAAAATTTTCCTTTAAAGTGAAAATGAGTAAACTCACTAAAAAGAACCTCTTCCTATTTCTTGACACTATGTAGATTCCATATTTTGGGCTTTTGATGCTCTTATTTCTGGAATGATCTCTGCCTACATGCCCTCTAATTAACTTTGAACAAAGAGCCAAACATAACCACCTCCTTACTTCCTGTAAAGTCTTTTTGTGAGAACAAGCGGCGTGATTAACTTTCTAATTGATGTGTGGTGGCATAGCTATCTAAAATACTTTCATTAAAGCAACTCAGTTTTTTAAAGATAGCCAAATTAAATATGTAATCACTCTCTGGAATAATTGAAATAAAAGAATGGATATAATTAGAACGTGTGTCAGTCTTTTCATAGAGCAGCACATCACTGATGGCTCTGCTGTGTATGTATGCTGCTGAAAGTAAATGGCTGTGATGGTTTCCTTGGGGAAAGTTCTAGAGGAGGTAGTACCGTCCTACTTAGATAGTGGTTCAATTTGAATGTAATACTTTTGCATTACTGTCATATCTGACCTGCAGGTGAAAAAAAAATGCATCTATGTATATTGGGCTGCCAGAATGGGAATTCTTTCCCAGAATATAGCCAGAGGTGTGGGTGTTTTAAGAACTGAATTTTATCAATTCTTTTTTAAAAATTTAATACAATTTTATGTGTATGTGTGTATTGCCTGCATGTAGGTAAGTGCACCCATGTCGTGCAGTGCCTGAGGAGGACAGAAGAGGCTGTGGGATCCCCTGGAACTGGAGTTACAGACAGTTGTTAGCTGCCATGTGGGTGCTGGGATTCGAACCCGGGTCTTCTGCAAAAACAACCAGTGTTCTTAACTGCTGAGCCGTCTCTCCAGCCCCAAATTTTATCAATTCTTAAATGTAAAGGAAC
The DNA here is from genome assembly GCF_000622305.1 of Nannospalax galili. Classification (NCBI taxonomy): domain Eukaryota; kingdom Metazoa; phylum Chordata; class Mammalia; order Rodentia; family Spalacidae; genus Nannospalax; species Nannospalax galili. Next base: position 503,588 of record NW_008352270.1, read on the forward strand.
TCTTGAGCTTAAAAAAAAAAAAAGATTCATTACTGGGTGTGGTGGTGCATGCCTTTAGTCCCAGCACTCAGGAAGCAGAGGTAGGTGGATCTCTGTGAGTTCAAGGCCAGCCTGGTCTACATAGTAAGTTCCAGGCCAGCAGGGGCTACAGGGAGACCCTGTCTCAAAAAGATCCCCCCCCCAAAAGATTCATTTTTATCATTTGTAATTATGTATATGCATGTGTGTCTCAGTGTAGGTGCACACGGAGCCCAGAGTCGGGGCCATTCTCCCTGGATCTCCATTTACAGGCAGTTGTGAGCCACCTAATGTGGGTACTGGGAACCAAACTCTGGTCCTCTCTGCAAGAGCATCTCTGAACTTCTGAGCTATCTCTCTAACCCCAACTGTTGAGCTGTTTATTGACTCCTTCTATGATACAGTATAGGGTTCTTTTTAAGTAAAGAACTATCTAAAATTTGGAGATTGAATTTGGTTGCTTAGAGTCAGCTTGAACCAGCAACTATGCAACAGATGTACATAAAATTGTTACTTCTCCAAAAAGGTTGTCCAAAAGATGTGACCTGATTTGCATGCCTTTTCTTTGCCAGATTTTTGATTGGGTTCTTTGACTCAAAAAATTAACATTGTGCTGGGTGTGGTGTTGCAGGCCTTTAATCATAGCAGAAGCCTGCATATATCCATGAGATCAAGGCCAATCTGGTTTACATAGTGTGTCTTAGGCCAGCCAGGGATATATGGCGATCCTGCCTCAAAAAACAAAACAAAAGTTTAGCATTGTTAGGAATTCAAAAGATTAGTTTGCACAAAATAACAAATTAGTTATGCTGGTTGAATTTGAAAAAACATTGTGTGTTTTACAGCTATGTTTTATTTAGGGCAAACTTTTAAAAATCAGATCCAGCCTGTTCTTTCTGCGTTTCCATTCAGTTAACTTCAGCTCAGCTCAAGGGCATTCTCTTCTGTGCGTCCTTTTCTGGTGGCGATCCCCTCTTCAGCGGCCCATCCATAATCCAGGAGACATATTTCACTTCTATTTTATTCTGTCTTGTGGTAAAATTGTTGATATTCTCTTTTGTTTTTTCTGTTTCCTGCCTCTTTCCCTTCCTCCCTTCCTTAACTTCCTTCTTCCTTCCTTCCTGAAGTGGCCTCATGAAGCCCAGCTTAGCCTTAAGCTCCACCTGCCAAATGATGGAATTACAGGAGTGTGCTGCTGCCTTATTCTCTTGTTCTTCAGCACTGCTCCCTCCCTCCCTCCCTCCCTCCCTCCCTC
>NW_008352270.1:504889-522386 GCF_000622305.1 Nannospalax galili
TCCCTCTCCTGGGGAGTGCCTCTCCTGTTCCTTCCATTAGGGCTGATATTCTTCTGCTCCTTTCTTTTCCTTGTGAGTCAAATCCTCCTAGGAAAATGTAATTTACTACATAGTTCCAACTGTCATCCAGACTTGCTGATTCCCAAAGAAGCTCTCCTAGCCCAGATCTTTCTTCTCAATTCTAGATTTATCATGTTTAACTAGCTTCTGGGTGGCCTTAGTAGATGAAAAAAGTCAGATGTCCCACAAGCTCCTTAAACCTAGGGTCTACAGATAGAGACCACCCACTCCCACCCCCAGCTCTCTGATAATATAATTTCTCTGTGAAAACAGTTTAGTGCCTGCCCTGTGTCTAAAGTCACTAGGGCCTCTCCACAGATGCTGTGCCTGTGTGCTTGCCTGGAAGCCTGCTTTGGTCTCCCTGTAGCACCAGCTGACCTGGAACTTGTTTTGTAGACCAGGTTGACCTTGCCGTCACAGTGATCCGCCCACCTCTCCATCCTGAGTGCTGGGATTAAAGGCATGTGTGCCACCATGCCCTTAATTGCTGTGGCCTGTTTTTTTTTTTTTTTTTTTTTTTTTCTGAATTAATTGTAACTTGTAAGATCCATTACAACACTGACAAGGTAATTGTTCATTTTAATTTTGTTATTTTTGAGGTGAGGGCTCACTCTTTTGCACAGGTGGATCTCCAATCTCAGGGGATCCTCCTGCATCAGCTTCCCAAGTTGCTGCCACCAAGCCTAGCACAGCCGTTTATTTCTGAAAAGTAAATACTTTCTCCTTGCCTATGCTAATATAAATTCCAGAATACTTAATGCTTGGTTATCACTCAATGGAATAATTATATAGTTGCATTTTGCAAGCGGATATGTGGCAATTTTTTGAGTGTTGACCAAGAAGTTATAGAATATGTGGAATGCGTAAGGGTTCTGTTAGTAATCTTTCCAGCGTTATAGAAAATACCTGTGATAATTAGCTTATAAAGACACATGTTTTATATTGGCTCACAGACCTAGAGGTTTCAGAGACTCTGACCTGTGTCAAATCAGTGTTTAAGTGTGTGAATGTGGCAGAGGAGGTCATCTCTTCACTGCCTGTGCATAAAGAGAGGAAGGGGCAGGAGCCCACAGTTTCCTTCAGGGCATACTCCTGGTTTCTTAGTTTCCTTCCATCTGGCCCTGACTCCTAATGGTTATACCACCCCTGATGTGCCGCTGTTGGACACTTACAGCAGGTTCTGCGAGCCGAAGTTGGCAAAATGATTTTTCAATATTTTACTTAAATATTCTTATTACACTCTTTCATTTGTTTTGATACCACCTGGTATTTTAGAATGCTGATTTGGGGTCTAGTGGTAGCTCAATGGTAAACGTCTGTGCCTAGCACACGCAAGACCTTAGGCTTGATCTATAGCACAAAGCAATACAAAACAGCACCACACTGACAATAATTCCTTCCTCCCACAAAAAAGAAAATTAGCAAAAATGTTATTAAGAAAAAATTTTTTATTTCAATGGGAAAGTATTCCCAGCAGCCAGCTGACTGAGTGAAAACATCTTTTCATTTTGAAAAGCATGCACAGGTATCTTGCAACAGACTGAAAGGAAGCAAAGCAGGATGGCCATATTACAATAAATTTTCTGGGAAACCTTCAGGCATTTATATCCATTAGTAAAGATGTCGGTTTTCAGCTTTATTCCCAAAGGATACACCAGCACAGAATAGCTTAAATGGGTTTCGGGGTAGACCCTTTCTTTGCCATGTTTTATTAAGTATATATATTTCATGTTTTATTTATAATTTGTATTCATTTTTGCTGTTCTTGTCCTTTCATACTATGCCTTCCTTTGAATTTGAATACTGTGTGTGTGTGTGTGTGTGATGCAGTGTGCATATGAATGTGTTCATGTGTGTTTGTACATATGTGTGCCTGTGAAGGCCAGAGGTTGATGTCTAGTGTCTGTATCTCTCCACCTTACTTTTTTTTTTTTGAGACAGGGTCTCTCTGTAGCCGTATTTGTCCTGGAACTCCTTATGTAGGCCAGGCTGGCCTCGCTCTCACAGAAGTCTGTCTGCCTCTGCCTCCTGAGTGCTGGGATTAAAGGCGCGTGTCACCAAGCCTGGTCACCTTACCTTTTGAGATAGAGTCTGTCACAGAATTTGGAGTTCACTGGTTCGGCAAGACCAGCTGTCTGGTGAGCTCTAGGGACCCTCCTGTTCCCTCTTCCTCAATGTTGGGTTATAGACATGTGCCACCAAGTGTGTGTGTCATTTTACCAGCTGAGTTTTCTCATTAACCCCTGAGTCAGACATTTTAACCTATTCTATTTTATATCTTTTTTTGACTTATTAGATCTAAAGAAGATAGGAAAAAGAAGATATACTTTCTTCTTTGTTGTTGTTGCTATTGCTATAGATGTGAAATGTTTATCTCTAAGTTATAATCTACTATAAAGAATACTATTTAACCTGTATTGCAAGCTCCATGATAATACAGTTAACATTTCCCCTTTCCTACTTTTGTCCTGTTTTATCTTCTATTTTAGTTTTACATTCCAGAAAGCCCATGATATTTTGCTTTAAGAAATAAGTTGTCTTTGAAACAAAATTTTAGAATGTGAAAAATAGGTTTATTTGCCTACACACATGACATTCACAGTACTGTCCATTTCTCTGTGCTCATCTGAATTTCCAGCTGGTGTCCTTTCCCACTTCTGCTTGATGAACTTCCTCTGAAGTTTTTTGATTTGAGGTCTGCTGCTACTGTAACCTCTTTGCATTTGTCCAAAATTTCTAATTTCCCTTCATTTTATCTCTTTTCTGTTTTATGCTTTTTTCAGTGCAGGGGAATAAACCCAGGACCTCATACATGCTAGGCAAGTGCTCTGCCAGTGAGCTATATAACCAGCGCTACCTTCATAAAAAAAAAAAATTAGCTTGTTTTTGGTCAGCTTATAAAATGATGGCTTTCCAGCCCCCACATGGCAGCTAACAACTGTCTGTAATTCCAGTTCCAGGGGATCCAACAGCCTCTTCTGTCCTCTGTGGGCATTGCATGACGTGGGTGCACTTACCTACATGCAGGCAATACACACACATAAAATAAAAATAATAAATAAAATATTTTTAAAATGATGGCTTTCACACTATCTTCATATATGCATGTCATTGCCCTTTGCTCATGATTTTTCCCACTGTCTTCTCCGTCCTTCTTTCTCCATCCTGACTGGCCCCTTTCTTTGCCCTGACAGATAACCCCTTTCTGTTTCCATGTTTGTGTGTGTGTGTGTGTGTGTGTGTGTGTGTGTGTGTGTATGTACATGTAATTAAATTTAGAGTCCATGTGTGAGAGCAAAGGTAAGCTAATTTATCTTTCTTCTCTCACTACTCTTTCTTGTTTTTCCTGCCCCTACTTTTAGACTTCTTCTGTCCCCGCATAGCTCACCTTCCACTTTTCATGTCCTGCATTGGTATGCATACGTATATGTTTCAATATAGATTCTGCATGTGAGAGAAAACATTTGATATTTGTCTCTCCAAATCTGGCTTATTCAATCTCTCTCTCTCTCTCTCTCTCTCTCTCTCTCTCTCTCTCTCACAAAATAAAATAAAAAAATTCTTGCGCACACACATACACTCATGCACACATAAACAAACATACATATACACTACATTTTCTTTATTCATCTATTTCTGGACAGCTAGTCTGGCTGTGTATCTTGACTATTGTGAACAGTGTAGTAATAAATGTGGATATACAGGTCTGTTTGTGGTGTGCTGACTTAGCTAACCTAGTACTAGTATAGCTGGATCATATTTAATGACATTTTCAGTAGGCCTATGATTCTGATTTTACTTTATTTATTCAGCCTTTCAACCCTGCAAAGCTGTTCCATTTGTGATTTTTTTTCCCCCTTTGAAACAGGGTTTTCCTGTAGCTCCAGTTGTTCTTGGAACTCATTACGTAGACCAGGCTGGCCTCGATCTCACAGAGATCTACCTGCCTCTGCCTCCAAAAGTGTTGGGATTAAATGCTTGCACCACCATGCCACCAGGCCCTGCCATTTTTGTTGTTTTTAAGGCAGTTTCTTTGTCAGTTTTTACACAGTCTATAAGATTTCTCATGTTCTAAAGCTGGTCCTGTGGTCTTACTTCTTTGTGTCCTCTCTCGCACTCAGACGTGCATTGGATTTTTGCACTTTCTGTCCTGTTTGGAGGTCTATGTTGGGGGAGGCACTCTTCTCTCAGATTTTTTTTTTTATAGCTTAGACTTTCTCCCAATGCAGGCTCTCTTTAAAAAAAAGGCATTCTGTGACTGTTTTGTTTGTAATTGTAATGTTTTTCTCTTATCTTCTTGTAGATCCTACTTTGTTTTTCTCTGTAAAGCCACTTTGTGATGCCTTGCTAGTTTATTGTTGACTTCCTTTATTGAATTTCAGACCCAGCTAGGAAGGGAGTGAGTTTTGTCCTTATCTTCTGGAATTCTGTTTGGCACATAGCAGAGATTCAGTAGATATTTGTGGCAAGAAAGAAAGACAAACAGAAAGACAGACTTTGGTTCATTAAGGTAACTATTGAGATTTTGGGATTGGAAAGAGTTACCCCGTTAAAGGACAAAATTACAGCAATTCACTTTAAATCTCTTAATTGGCTTATAATTATTTTTCAGACAGATCTATCACTGGATAGACCAAACTGGCCTCAAACTTGGCATGTTCCTTGCCTCAGGCTCCTCTGGGCTGGGATCATACATATTCAGTTACTTGGCCTTAGATTTGATTCTGGAATTGGGCAGTATGTTATTCCATAAAGTAAAGTTAAGTGTTCCAGTGGACCAGACAGAACATGTTGATTTTTTTTTTTAAAAAAAACAAAAGCTGAAGCAGAAACAGCAGAATAAGAAGCACATGGATCATTGTGGTATCAGCACCTTTTACTGTAATGAATTCCTGAAATAATCACCAACAGCTCACATGGGAGGGCTAGGTTCCCAACTTATGGCCATTGCTGTGGCGTGGCGGCACCTCTACTACATGGGACTAGTGGAACGAAGTAGGAATTCTGCCTCTTACTCCTGTGTGTCAAACTTACCCGCCCTTCAAGTCTAGTGTCAAGTGTTAGGCTCTGCGTGACATCTTCCCAATGTTTGGAATTAAAGGCAATTGTTTCTTAATTTTTAACACTTTGTTAAAAGGGAATATTTTATTGGAATGTTTCTGACATAATAAGGCTGCAAAACCATCTTCATGAATTAAATATCTTATTTCTTAATATAGGCAAATAAATTGGGACTTGGTGATTAAGTTGATATGATCCATTATAACGTTGACTTTGTGAATGTGTTTGTGTGTGTGTAAAGGTCAGAGGTTGAATGTCACCTCAGTTGCTCTCCACCTTGATTTTTGAGGCCGGGTCTCTCACCCAACCTGGAACTCACTGACTGTTCTCAGCTGGCTGGCGGTGAGCAATAGCAATCTTCCTGTTGGTGTCTGCCAAATGCTGGGATTACAGACATGGACCCTGTGCCTGGCATTTTAAGTGGGTACTACAGCTTGAACTCAGGACTTCATGTTCATGTGGCAAGCACTTTTACTGACAAGTTGATTGTGTTTTAGCCTCTCCTTCCCCTTCAGTTTTCTTTAGAGATGCACTGGCTGCCTCCTGTTGGTTTTCAGCTCCTCACTCTGTACCTGACTTGAGGCTGTGTACACTGGCTTCTCTCATTGAGCAGCCTTGGTTACAGGCCTTCACACACTCCAATTCTCTAGTCTTTTTAAAACTACCCTGTATTATCTTATTATTAGATATTTGTTTTATTATTTACTTAGGATGGTTTTAAGCTTTTTTTGTTGTTGTTAATTTAGGTCCTATAAAGTTGCCGTTAAAATTTTTTTTTATAATTAAATTTTAATGATTTTGATATAATATAGTTTGATGGTATTTAAATCCCTTCCCCTATCCACACTGTTCCTTACTACCTCCTACTCAATTTACTATACTCCATTATATATATAATAAGGCCCATAGAGTCTAATTTGTGTTCCCAAATGTCCTTCTGTGGGTCTATCCATTGGAGCCTGGTTAAGCTATCAAGAGTCCCATCCTTGAAAGACATTTTCCCCACTGCAGCAGCCATTGGTTGTCAATAGTTCCTTAGGTAGGGTTGGGGTTTCTTACCCACTACCCCATTTGTGTGCTGGGATTTTGTCTGGTTTGACCTTGCATGGGACTTGTGCATGCTGTCACCATTGTTGTGAGTTCACACGCATAACTCACCAGCTGTTTGGAAAACTCTGTTTTCTTATGGTCCTCTACCACCTCTGGCTCTTACAATCTTTCTGCTCCTCTTCTGCAATGATCCTTGAGCCTTGGGAGGCAGAGGTTTGCTATAGGTGTCCTGTTCAGGGATAATCACTCTGCAGCCTCTTGTTCTGTGAAGATTGACTAGTTGGGGGTTTCTGTGTTAATCACCATCTGTGGTATAAGGAAACTTCTCTGGTGAGAGTTGAAAGATACATTAATCTATGAGTATAATAGTAAGTTGTTAGGAGTCAGTTTAATACTATAACTATCTAGTAAAAAACTAATGTTAGGCTTGCCCCTGTGTCCCGTGACCTGTTTAACTTCAGGTTCCTAGATCTAATACCATTGTAAGGTATGGGTTCCATCTTATGAAGCAGACCTTAAATCCAATTAGAAAGTGGTTGGTTACTTCCATAATATTGCCTTTAATAGACCATGGTGTTCTCTGACTTTTAATAAGGTCACATTAAAGCTTTAATTTTAAAGTTAGCTACCATGTGGGTGCTGGGATTCAAACCCAGGTCTTCTGTAAGAACAACCAGTGTTCTTAACCGCTGAGCCATCTCTCTAGCCCCCACCTTTTTTTTGGTCTTTTTGAGGCAGGGTCTCCCTATAGCCCCAGCTGGCCTGGACCTCACTATGTAGACCAGGCTGGCCTTGAACTCACAGAGATCCACCTGCCTCTGCCTCCTGAGTGCTGGGATTAAAGGTGTGCACCACCACGCCCAAATGAAGGCCACCTTTTTAATTTTATCATTTTATTACCTCTTATTGCCTTAGTGATTTGTTTTTTAATACAAAGGGCTTCTCTTGAGATCTTATTCACATTTTTTTGATAACTTTAACCAGTTTTCAGAATTGGTGACGGGATCTCTTTTTTAAAATGAATTTATCAGCCTCTTCTTTATTTTAAGATAGATAAAAATTGTACATCTATTTAAATGTACATTAGCCATATTAGTTTTTTTTTATAATGTATTAAAAATTAAATGTAATGTTGATTCAAATGAAGAGACTTCTTTTAAAACATGTTTTTTTAAAATCAGTATAGGACATACTAAGTGTAGTTAATAAATTAGATTCTTTCTTGTAATTGAGTGATTCAAATGTTGTTGACCCTTACCTGTTATCAAAGTGTAAGTGAATTATTACTATATAGGCGATTATAATTTGACAAGACCATGTCTTGGCAAGTGGTAACTGGACTGTCTAGAATGATGTATCTTATAGCGATAGGAACCCTTCAGAGCCTAGATGAAGAAAATGGTAAAGTTCTTCAATGACTACATTTGTCTCATAAAATTTGGCTGGTTGTGTTCCAGTTAATGATTTCTGTTCTTCTCCATGACGACTTCTCTTCCCCAAGCTCTACTAACATTTTGGTGGACCCTACGCTTCTTGTTAACATTTCTATTTCAATGTTCTTTTTGAAGACTCACTATCTTGAAAGCTTTCTTGTGGTAGGAATTGATATATTAGAACAAACACACATCAGGTATTTTTGGGCAGCCAAATTGTTCATCCTTGGGAAATCATGTCAGGTACAAGTCTCTTCATGAAACTTGCTCTGTATAGGGCCATTGATTGTTGGAAATAAAACTATCATTCTTCACACATCCTTTCCAACCTGCTAAATTATTTATAAGTGAACTTTGGATGATGGTGAGTTCAGACAACTCTAGTCTGAATTATCATTGACCACAGTGTCCTGTTGGAAGCAGGTGTTTGATGCATGTTTGCTGTATGTCTCCAGGGTCCCTGTGCTGCCAGTGGTGCTGTTTACTTCTAGCCTTACACTGGAGGGGCAGCCTGAAGTATGCTGGAGTAGTTTCTTTTGCTCTACTTTCTGAGAAGATTCAACTTTATGTTATTAATTTTTAATCGAGGTATTTCTGTATTTTTATTGATGAAAAATATGCAAATTAGTAATGTCAGACATCATGGATTTATTATCTTTACCTTTGGATGTCACGAGTCTGAGATGGAGTTCCCTGAGATGAAATAATGTCAGCGGGCTGCCTTCCTTTGGGGTTCTGGGGTTGCACCCTTTCCGACAGCTTCTGAGACTTCCTGCGTTTCTTGGCTCTTGATCTCTTTTCCCACCTTAAATGCTAGCAATGTGGTGTCTTTAAATCTCTGTCTGTGACTCTGGCTTTATGCTTCCCTCTCCATTTCTCAAGGACCCTTGTGATTATATTTGACCCACTTGAATAATCCAGGATCATTACTTTATTTTGATATCGTTGATTAGCAACCTTACCTCTATCTACATCCTTCACTGTAGCCTTTTATTATGTAGGATAACATATTCATAGACTCTGCAAATATGGGGACAGGGTATTGTTCCACCCTTTTCCCTTTATGTGACAGGGTTACATGTATTCCAGGCTGGTCTTGAATTCTCTTTGTAGCCAAGAATAACCTTGAACTTTTAATCCTCCTACCTCTACCCCTCTAGGACTGGGATTACAGGGGTGGTGGATGATCACAGTCACTTTTTGCTAGGGACTGAACACAGGGCTTCATGCATGACAGGCCATTGCTCTACCAACTGATCTACATCCCTTGATCCTATTATACTTTTATAGTTCATTTCTGGTAGGGCGCTTTTAATGTCCCAGGATATTTATTACCTCTGTTTTTATGAAGCAAGATTTCACTAGCTTCTGCTTCCTTAAGGATTAAAGGATAATTTCTATTTGTATTTATTTTCTTCCTTTCTTGCATTGTTTTTCCAGAACATTTCTTTTTCTTTTTGTTGCTCTGTCTTAGCATTTGTCTTTTCATATTAGTCGTTTCCTCTAATGCCTAGTGATATTTGACTGTCTTCTCTTTAAGGATGGGAGCACTCAAGGCTGTTTTGAAGTTCAACTAGTCATTCTAGAGCAACTCATCTAATAGAAATGTATAATTTCAAAGGTTTTTGGTTGCAAAATAAAAATAATGAAGTTAAGCTAATTTTAATAATTTAAACATGTAACTCAATGTCATGAAGATTGTTTCAGTCTTTTCAATATATAATCAGTATAGTTCTTTTAGCCAGGCATGGTGGCGCACGCCTTTAATCCCAACATTCGGGAGGCAGAGGCAGGTTGATCTCTGTGAGTTCAAGGCCAGCCTGGTCCACATAGTGAGTTCCAGGACAGCTTGGGCTACAGGGAGACCCTCTCTCAAAAAGACCCCCGCCCCAAAAATAGTTCTTTTAATTTTAATAATTTAAATATGTAACTCAATGTCATGAAGATTGTTTCAATCTTGCTTTTCAATATATAATCAGTATAATAGTTCTTGAGTTATTTTGCATTTTTTCCTACTTTAAAATTTTTTAAATTTATTTTTAGTTTGTCTTTATGAGTGTATTGCCTGCATGTATGTAAGTGTACCCATGTTGTGTGATGTCTGCAGAGGTCAGAAGAGGGTATTGGATCCCCTGCAACTGGAGTTATGGATGGTTGTTAGCTGCCACGTAGGTGCTGGGAACCTAACCTGGGTCCTCTGCAAGAGCAGCCAGTGCTCTGAACCACTGAGCTGTCTATCTCTCCAGCCCCTACACACACACACACACACACACACACACACATACACACACACACATATACACACACACACACACATACACACTCTCATTATATTATGCTGGCTGGCATTGAACTCACAGTGTAGCCCAAGTTAGCCTCAAATTTCTGATATCTCTGCCTCAGCACCCAAGTGTTGAGATTACAGTCATGTACCACCATGCCTAGCTTCCTATGAATTGTTATTATTACTAATTTTTTCTGTCTTTTTGAGACAGGGTTTCCCTGTACTGACAGCAGGACAGGAGTTTGCTATGTAGACCAAGAGCAGGGGAAATACTGGCTATTGGAATTGTGGCTGACCAAATTCCCCAGAGAATTGTCTTCTGATCTCCTGCCTTGTGTTTTTAAGCCTGGCTCCAGTGTTCTGGGATGGAGCCCACTATGGGCTTTAGCATACAACCTCTGTTCCCAGTTTTCAGTGTGGCCCTATGCTCTTACCCTCCAGTGTGTCTGGTGCTCTCTGCTTCCATTCCTGAGGTAAAGTTGGAGAAGGGCAGTTGAAGGACAGTTCCCAGGTACGTGGTCAGGAATGGCTTTGGGGTCTAGTTAACTGTTATTCCTTCAACAGACCTTTAGCATTTTCACAAGATTCTGCTAATGTTCTTTTATTTTTTGATGTCATAGCTCTAGGATGCCATGGATCCTTCATAGTTTTAGATTTCATGTTCCCCTTCCAAGTGAGTGTCGTTTTTAAGGCAGCCTTTGGAATGATACTGCATCATCTCTCCTAGTTGTTTCTTACTTTTGGCTTATGTATATTCTGCTTGCACTCCATCCTTAAAAGATGTTAGTGGAGTTTTGAGGAGTTAGTGGCAGTTTTGAGGTATTGACTTGACCGTCTTCCAGTGTCAGCCATTCACATCCTTGCCATTCCAGTGCAGATGGCTTTCTTGGTGTCCAGTGTCCTGCTGATTCCATCTGTGCTATGAAGAGGTTGTTGTGTAAACTCGTCTTAGCAGTGAGCATTTAGCTTTTATGTATTGAATTGCCTTTATGTTCCAAATTCTGAATTGGCCCAGTGTTTGCATTAGTTAAATCTCCTCCTAGAGTCAGAGTCCTGGCAGAGGACAAAGAGGAGCAAACAGCCGCAAGTGTTTTAGAAGCATACTGGAAGTGGTCCAGCATCACAGTGAAGCTGCTGTCTTCCCACTGCTCATCCAGCTGATTTTGTTAGCTGTACCTCTCTCCTGTCCTTTTTCCTCCCACTCTTCATTGTTATAAGACTAAATTTGCAGACCTTCATCTCAGCCTTCCCTTCCAGGCCAACCAGAACCAGCCAGCTTCTTTCCCAACGGATACTTTCTCCAAAGCCACTCACTTTTCCATCTCTCTGTCTACCTGATCTACCTTCACAGGTCTTCAGCATCAGGTGCAACTCCCAGCAAGCCATGCAGGACTTGCTCATGGGAAGAGGGCATGCTCCAGAACACTGATATATGGTCCACTCTCTGCGAAATCAGTTACTTAATTGAGACGCTGAAGAAAAGAGTTAAATTTCTCTGTAACTTGTTTTAAGTTTTTTTGTTTTGTGTCTTTTGGTCTTTTTGAGGCTGGATCTCCCTGCAGCCCTGGCTGGTCTGGAACTTACTATGTAGACCAGGGTGACTTTGATCTTACAGAGATCCTCCTGGCTCTGCCTCCTGTGTGCTGGGATTAAAGGCATGCACCACCACATCCGGCAGCTAGTATAAATTTTTATTATATTGATTAATTAATTGATTAATTGGTTGATTATGTGTATGTGCCATGGCATGTGTGTGGAGATTAGAGGACAAATTTCAGGAATTGTTCTCTCCTTGCACCATATGGGTCCTGGTTACAGGTTATCAGGCTTGGTAGCACGTACTTTTACTCACTGAGCCATATTGCCAACCCTTATGTAAGTTTTAATATAAAATATAAGTATAATTTCCATTTAAACCATTTTTATGGAATTTTTGTGATTTTCATACAATATTGTTTGATGGTATTTAGATCTGCTTCCCTATCTGCACCTCTCCCTACTGCCCCCTGCCCAGTCTAATGAAATGTGTGTGTGTGTGTGTGTGTGTGTGTGTGTGTGTGTGTGTGTGTGTGTATGTATGTATGTATGTATGATATGGCCTATAGAGTCTGATTTGTATCCCCAAGTGTCCTTTATTGTCATCCACTAGGCCCACCAAGAGTCCTGTCCCTGTGAGACATCCCTTTCCCCCTCCCAGCAGCCATCAAATGCCAAAAGTTCCTTAGGTTGAGTTGGGATTTCTTACCCACTTTCCCATGTCTATGCTGGAATTTTGATTTGAGATTGTGTAGGACTTCTGCATGTTGTCACCCTTGCTGTGAGTTCATATGAGTGACCATCTGTCTGGAAGTCTATTTCCCTGTTGTCATCTACCTCCTCTGACTCTTACAATCTTTCTGCCTCCTCTTTGGCAATGATCCGTGAGCCTTGGGAGGTAGAGGTTTGAAATAGGTGTCCTGTTCAGGGATAAGCACTCTGCAGCCTTTTGTTCACTGTGCATTGGCTAGCTGGGGGTCTCTGTGTTAATCACCATCTGCTGCGTAAGGAAATTTCTTTGGTGAGAGTTAAGAGATGCATTCATCTTAAGTGTAGAGGTTGCAGTGTAGCCATTTAATTGTGCAATAATTACATTCAAAACAGTGTACAACAATCAGTAAATCAGTATCTATTTTTATTTTTGTTTTGAGACTGAGATCTGGCCATGTAGCTCAGACTGGCCTGGAAATCAAGCTCTTCCTTCCTTAGCCTCTCAAGTGCTGGGATTCATGTGCAAACTAGTTTTGGTGGGACAAGTCTGCAATCCCAGCTACTTCAGAGGTTGAGGCTGGAGGGGACTGAGGAAGGAGAATCACAAGTTCAGTGCCTACCTGGGCTACAGAGCAGGGTGTTGTTTCTAAAACTTTTTCATCATCCTGAACCAAAACTAACCCTTAAGCCGTAGCTCTCCATTTCCTTCTCTCCTTAGTTTCTGTCTCCAGAGGAATTTGCCTCTGCTCAATATATCGTATTAGTGAGCTCTCATGATATTTGTCTTTTTGTGTCCAGTTTCCTTTACTTAGCAAAATGTCTTCAAAGTTCATCCATTTTGAAATGTGTCAGAAATTCATCTATTGGTTTTTGGTTTTGGATAGTGATACTGATTTTTACTTGAAACATTTGTATGACTTTCAATATAAATGAATTATTTATCCCTGTCTTAATGTTTGACCTTAGCAACAGCTTTCCCTACTGTCCCCAGTATGTACTGAGATAATTGTGGGCTTGTTGATTCATGCCAATGAATAGTAATTTCTTGCAAGTTATCCTGGTGTGCAGGGTTGATTTTTCCCCCCCTGTGGTTTGCATAAAAATATTGGTGGTGAATATTAATCAAGTAAGAATACAGATCTGAATGCTTAGTGAAAAGAGCTTGACTGGAATAAACAAGTTACATTAGTGGTCCCTCTGGAGGGAGGTATATTTTTACTAGTTCTGTAGTTAAAATAGTTTTTGGTTTGGGGTCAGAGACTTGCTACAGCTATGGCTGAGCTTGAACTCATTTTGTAGCACAGGCAGGTCTTGAACTGGAGATCTTCCTGTTTTTATCTTCTGAGTGCTAGGATTACAGGCACGTACACACCAGGCCTTATAAAACTGTTTTATTGTTCCAACATCTACATTGATTGATGACACTGTATGCCTAAGAAATTAGGTGGAAAAAGGCAGAACTGCTCCGATCTTACAAAATTTTCAAGATTGTTCATTCTTTTATTATTTTTGTTTTATGTGTATGAGTGTATTGCTTGCAAGTATGTAAGTGCCTCCATGTTATGCAATGCCAATGGAGGTCAGAAAAAGGCGTCAGATCACCTGGAACTTGAGTTAAGGGTGGTTGTTAGCTGCCATGTGGGTGCTGGGAACTGAACCTGGGTCCTCTGCAAGAGTGGCTAGTGCTCTTAACTGCTGAGCCATCTCTCTAGCCCCTGTTCATTCTTTTTTAAAAACTACTTTATTATTTTTATTTTATGTGTATGCATGTATTGCCTGCATGTATGTAAATGCACCTGTGCTGTCCATTGCCCTTGGAGGTTCCCCTGGAACTGGAGTTATGGATGATTGTTAGCCACCGTGTGAGTGCTGGGAACTGAACCCAGGTCCTCTGATGTCTGCAAGAGCAGCCAGTGCTTTTAACCACTGAGCTGTGTCTCTCTAGCCCCAATATTGTTCATTCTTACCAGTAATTTAGCTTGTTTTATATTGTATTAAAAATTTTCCCTAGGGCAAAAACCAGTTAAATGAAGTTTGTTTCCTGAAAACTTTACATGTGAATGGGATGTAGGGGAATCAAAGAAATACAAGTTCTGTATGAGCTTGCAGTCTAGTGCACTTATGTTTGGAGAGTTTGTACCATATGGGTGCAGTTCAAGACATACATGTATTTAAGGCAGACATGGAAAACGTTAAACAACATATAATTAAACAGTGCATCTAGGCCACCATAAATTTGGTACCAGTTTGAATAATGACTAAATCAACTGTATAGACTAGCAGTGTTTAATATTTTTATTTTCAATAGTAGTATTATCCCTTATCTTTTTTTTTTTTTGTTTTTTTGTCTTTTTGAGGCAGGGTCTCCTTGTAGCCCCAGCTGGCCTGGAATTCACTATGTAGACCAGGCTGGCCTGGAACTCACAGAGATTCTGCCTGCCTCTGCCTCCTGAGTGCTGGGATTAAAGACATGCACCACCATGCCTGGCCCCCTCCCTTTTAAAAAATCCAAATGAAATCTTAAAGTTAAATGAAGTTTGTTTAAATAAAAAGTGAAGAAAGACTAAGTTTTAAAATGCTAGAATCCAGGTTTTTAGAGCCAATTCTGCTAAGTTGTATGATTTGAGACTATTAGATTAAAATCTAAGTCAATTACCTTATTAGCTAGTGGGACTAATGATGAGATTTTTTTTGTGAGTATTAAGACATAACAGTAGATAAAGCATTTAAAGCAGCCAAGTATTCTAAGTACTAAACACACACTATTAATACTGTTCTAGTAAAGAGCTTGTTGGACCCACATCACTTTCCTCTTTCCTTCTGTTTGTGAACCCTAGAGAAGCTAAATGCTATTTGATGTCAGGGGAGAAAGGATCACTTAGGCTGGTATACTGTGTTATGTCTGTGTTAACAGTTCTGTGGGATTATTAGCTTTATTATCATCGTTACCTGTTATTCATATAAGAGAAATAGCAAACATTGAACCAGCCTTAAACAGAGGCAGTGCTTTTAAGTGTTGTATGGCTTCCCTGCATTTGCCGTATGTCAGAAACCTGGCTTCAGTTTTTAGGTGTACATATATATTTGTGTATATATGTATGTAAGTAATACATAGTTAAAATATTTATAGAAGACTTTGGAATGGTATTAACGATAGCTATTTACATAATACCACAAGTAATATTCAGGTTCTTTGTGTGGAAACTCACACTAAATCTTAACCATTGTGGAAAAGCTACTGTTTCTGGTTCTGTGGTGATATTCTTTTGCATTCCACACTGGTGAGTGGAGATGTCTGACTCTTGCTTCAGGGCTTTGCTTCCTTGTCAGATAATTTTCTTAAGTTTTTTCTTATGTGTTTTACAAGTACAGTCTTTGAATACCACTTTTAAAAACTGGCATTTGGAGCATCACAATACCGATCTTGAACTATGGTACAGAGCCATTGTAACAAAAAAGAGCACCAAGACAGACACATCAGCCAATGGAACAGGACACAGCAGGGCTTCCTAGACTTTTCCCACCTGCAACCCCTTTTGTTCTGGAGAAGGTATTTAGTTATATAAAAATCAAACATTTGCTAATAAATTAGTCATGCACAAATTTATTGTAGGATGAAAACTTTTTATATGCTAGGGATATGGAAGTATTTGTTAATTTTTACATAAAGAATTAAATCTTGGGTCATTGTTTGATACTGCAGAATGTAGAATGTTTTCAAAGTCTTTGAGTTGATCAGTATTTTTATTTTTTATTTTATTTAAAAATTTTTAAATCATTTTATGTGTTTGAATGCATTGCCTGCATGTATGTAAGTGCACCAGCGTTGTGCTATGCCCACGGAGGTCAAAAGAAGGTGTCGGATCCCCTGGAATTAGAGTTATGGACTGTTGTTAGCTGCTGTGTGTGTGCTGGCTATTGGACCCAGGTTGTCTGCAAGAGGAGCCACTGCTCTTAACCACTGAGCTATCACTCCAGCCCCAATATTTTTATTTTATAATCATTTATTCTGACAACACTGTTTCACTAAGTATGTAGTATGAAGTACAGAAGTATGTTTAGGGACATTTTGGCAATTGTTGGACGTTTTAAAATATTCTATTTTATTTTTAAGAATTAAAAAAATTTAAAATATTTTTTATTTTATTTTAATTTAATTTGTGTGTCTGTGTATGTGTATGTGTGTGTGTAACTCAGAATTTCATACATGCATATAAGATGTTTTGATCAAATTCATGCCTAGTCCCTCCCCTCCAACATTACCTCCTCTGAAGAGGTAACCCTAAAATTTTTTAAGGATTAGATACAAGCTCCCAAATACTTTTGACATTTTTGGCCTTGGAACAGAGTATGTTGCTAACAGGCCCAAGGACATTTTGACTTTTAGCCCAGAAACTGGCTATATTTCTTTGGGGTCTTTTTACCCTAACTGCCTAGTCAATTCCTATTTCCTATTCTTAACACGCCATCCTCTGAAGGGGTTACCCAACTTGCCAATAGGGAATAGGGATGCCCACCTCTCTGGCTTCTTCATGCTGAACAGGGATGCAGGATGAGGCAATTGGAGTACCCCTTCAGTGGGTCTATCTAAAAGACTCCCAAATTGCATAACTCTTGTCTCTAAGGGGAGAAGAATGTCCTTGAATCATGAATAGGAGATGTGAAGGAGAAGTAAAGGCAAGAGTAATTAGCATTACGAGTTCTAGACAGGGAACTAGAAAAAAGTCAGAACAGGGCAATTTTCAAATGTTCATTTGAGAGTCCATTGGAGTTTCTTGACAAGGGCTTCCAAAAGCATCCCTCTGTTGGGTTCTTCCTCATTTTTCTTTTGTCTTCCAAGGCTGAACTAGTTGGCTGGGAAGAGTGGCTGGATACTCAGGTGAGGGTCCAGTGACCCTGCTTGGCACTCCTTTAATGAATAAGCACAACTGTCAACAAGCCCAATTGTGACTATGTTTAGTGATCAGGCTCAGCTGAAGTCTTGATGATGGTAGTTATTTCATGCAGAAGGGACTGCTGTATAGCATCTTCTTATTAAATGTACCACCACGTGGAGGCAGGATCTGTGGGCTGTCAGGCTGTCTCCTGGGTTCTCAGGCCCTGCGGTAGTTGGAGGCCAGAGGGAGGCCAGAACCCCACACTCTCTGGTGGTCTGCTGAGCTCCGAGCAGCTACCCTGATGGAGGTCCGAACCCACCCTCTCAGGCTGTCTGCTAGGATCTCAGCCTTGGCCTACCTATTTTTAAGAATTTTATATGTGAGTATTGCAGTTGCATTATTGCCATCCTTCCTAGTCCCCCTCTATCTTCTCCTTCACCCCCTCAGTTTCTTGTCTTCTTCTTTGATTACTGTTGTTATATATG
>NW_008352270.1:522412-528675 GCF_000622305.1 Nannospalax galili
ATCTTCTGCCTTCCCACTGTGCATGTCATTTCTCACTGCTGGATTGCTTTATATGTGACAAATATAAATATAAATTTATATAAATATATTTATAAATGTATGTATATAAGTATATATTGTGTTGGGGGCAAATGTTCAGGCCAGAGGACTACTTGTGGGAGTTTGTCTGTTGTTCTGTCATGTGGGCCCTGGGGATGAACTCAGGTTGTTAGGCTTGGTGGCAAGTGCCTTTACCCACTGAGCCATCTCGCCAGCCCTGAACATATATGCTCCACATTTATATACACAGATATGTGGGACATGAAAGTAGGAAAGGGACTATGGGGGTGAGGAAGAGGTCTAAAAGAGGGTGGAGGGGGGAATGAGAGGCTTAACAGTTGGACAAAATGATCTAAGGCAAAGTCCATTTTATACTACAATGTTGAGCATCTTCATATACTTTATTGAATACTATACTGAAAGTGAAAAACAGGGCAGCTCCTATGGGCTCTGCTTGTGTCACATCATAATGTGGAAAATGCCCAAGTGAACCACTGGAAATCCAAACTGTATTTCTTCTGCTTTCCTACCATGCCTGTCACTTCTCACTGCTGGTTTGCTTTGCATGTGATAGTATGTGGTATCTCAGCTGGTTGTCCCTCTGGAAGGTCTCATTTTCTCTTTTGCATTTAGTTGCTGCTTGTCTGTGACTGATCCAGGGGTAGGAGGCACAAGCAGACCAAGGAGGAAATGGCTTTCCAGCTAGGTAGATAAAGGGATATATTTCTGAGTTACACCCTTAAATACTACCCACCTCCTTTCTACTCAGAAATAGTGATTACAGGGAGTCAGTCTTTAATCATTTCATGGTCAGTGTTTATATTTTATTTTAGCACATTAGAAGAGGATATTTAAATTGTAAGGTAATGGTTATGCTTTTAGGAGTTTTAATAATTTGTAGAGCATAAATCCACACTTTGATTTGTTATTGCATCTTCATGAAGATCCTGACACCATTGTCTGCTCAGCCATGCTGTGGGGATGCACCTGTAATCTCATCAAAAATCTTTACTCAATGAAAGTGAACCATTTATCCTGTTTTGCCTAGTGAGTTTCCTTCTCAGCAGAGAATATAGCATAATGACTAAGCATGTAGGTTCTGGGTTCAGATTGTGTAGGTCTGAATACAAGCTGTAGCCTCTCCTGTGTAATTTTGGATCACCTCATTGGCTTTCTCTGGCTTTAGTTTTCTCATTTGTAAGATAGGATTAATTTTTTTATCTGACTTATAAAGTTATCATGATGGCTAGGTGAAATATTCAGCACAGTTCCTTGTGTGTAATTAGCAATAGCTGTAGTAATTATTGTGAAGATGCAACACAGTGTAATGAAATTGGACAGACAGTGCTTGTAATCCTACCACCGGGATGGGGTGAGGGTGAAGGTCTCTACCTGACTTTGAACAAGCTGTTTTATCTGTCTCTATTGATTTCCACAGCCTATAAATTGACTAGCTTTCCTTATTAGGCAGTTAGGAAGATCTAGTATATAGCAACATTTAAAATCAGCTTTTATTCTCTGCTTTCTAGTTCTTAGATCAGTTAAGGAATGCTCTGTTGGGTTTTTGTCTGCTTGAGCTTGTATGGGTCTTATGCATGCTGACACCATTGCTGTAGGTTTATATGAGAAGAGCCCAAGGAAACTGTAGGACCATTTCCATATGGTCATGCACTTCCTCCCTGGCTCTTACAATCTTTCCACCTTGTTTTCTGCAATGATCCCTGAACCCTGGGTGGGTGGATTTTAATATAGGAATCCTGTCCAAGGACCCACACTCTGCTGACTCTTATTCTCTGTGTTTTGGCCATTTGTGATCTTTTGTGTCCCTGGCCCTCTGTTGCATGAGGGAGCTTCATGATGAGAGTTGAAAGATGCATTAGTGTTCTCTTCATCCCTTGTGTTATGCTTTTAAGTCTTAGGTATAGAGGTTGCATCCTGGGTGTGCCACTTAGACTTGAGCAATTCACAGAGAATCTCTGTGTGTGACCAGTTGTGGAACTCTAATTTTCTCTGTTTCTTGAAAAAGAAACTTCTTTGATTGGTGGTGACTGGAATACTTGTCTACAGATTTAAAGATCCTTTGTTACTATATTTTGTACATAGTAACAAAATGCATTTGCCTAGGGATGTGACAGCCTTGGAGTTTTCTCTGAGATCTATGACCTCTCCAGCTATGTGTATTTGGCTAGCTTTACAGTACCACACATGAGTTTTCTCCCATTGAGTGGGCTTTAAATCCATTTAGGTAGCTGTTGGTTACCCCCGAGATAAAAGTGCCATTGCTGCACCAGTGTCGTTTGCTGTGCTGGTCATTGATGTGGTTTTTAGTCCTTGACGATGGGGTTGGACTATGGATTGATGTTCTCCCTTACCAGCTTATGTAGTGCTTTCCAAAGCTATGAGAACTAGCCTTTGGGGGAGGTGACGTCCAGGCCAGTTCAGCTTCATTGCTCCAAATCCTGTGTCCAAAGTTTTCCAAAGTATGTCCTGTCTTCAGCATAGGGTCTTACCATCAAGTTCTGGGAGGCAATCAAGGGCTGTGGAATAGCCTGTGTAATTTTGGGAGTCTCTTGGACCACCCTGGCCAACAACTCAAAAGGAAGGTTTCTCCTGTCTGCCACTGTTTCTTGTTATGTAGCCTTCAGCTATACACATGGACTCATGTAGAGATATTGTATGTATAATTTTTCAGTAGGTTTTTGGACTAATAAGATTCACTCTGGTTTTTTTTTGGTCTTTTTGAGACAGGGTCTCCCTGTAGCCCCAGGTGTCCTGGAACTCACTATGTAGACCAGGCTGGTCTTGAACTCACAGAGATCCCTCTGCTGTGCTGGGATTAAAGGCGTGCACCACCACGCTGGCCTCCTCTGGTCTTTTATGCTAGTTAAGCACTCACTATTTATCTCTCCTCTTTGTATCTCTGTCTTATCCTCCCTCCCTGCTCTCCCCATTTAAAGTGAGGGACAAGATTTTAAAGAGTGAGGATGGAAACTATTAAGCTATAGTCAGGAAATTAAAAAAGATCATTTATATTGCTTTTCTCATAGTGAGTCTTGATTAGAGTTCAAAAAAATGGTTAAAATTCAGCATTATGTTTCCCTTTTCCTCTCTGTTGGCACTGATAATAATAGTTAAGAGCTAACGATTAGAGTTCCTTCCATTGCTGAGTTTGGTACAAGTAGGTTTGCAAACAGTGTTTCATTCGTGTGTGTGTGTGTGTGTGTGTGTGTGTGTACAGGCCAGGGGTTGATGATGAGTGGCTTCCTCTATCATTCCTATTTTTTAGACAGAGTCTCTCACTGAACATGGATCTCCCTGATTCAGCTTGACTGGTCAGCCAGTTCTGGGATCTTCCTGTCTTGACTGCCCAGGGCTGGGGTTACAGGTTCACATGGCCTCGCTCTGGTTTTTAGATGAGTGCTGAGGATCTGAACTCAGGTTCTCATGTTTGTGTGGTGAGCACTTTACCCTCTGTGCCTCCTACCTCCCTGAGCCATCTCTCTAGCCCTTACTTTGAAACAAACCAACAAGGGTAGATTCTGTTATTACTGCATTTTTACATATGGGAAAATGAGGGCATTGCAAGTATTAACCCAGTGTCACAGTTCAGAGATTCAGAATCCAGCCTAAAAGCTGCAGATCATCCTATGAATCAGTGTGCAGCCTAAGCAAGGAAGCAGCAAGTACAACCATTGGAGAGACGCTTCAGCTGTCAAGCTCGTGAATGCTGGCAGACTCATGGTACTGGTGACTAACCCTTGGCCTTCTTTGGTTGGCTTAGCATAGTGGTGGAGGTTCCGTGTCTATTTAAAAAGATCACACTGTCCCAAAGCTCTTTGGAAATGACAGCATTGTTCTATACTTGTATCCAATGTGATAGTCAGGTACTAACCGTTTGTTAGCACTTGAAAGGTGACTGTGTGTCCTAGTTTGTTTCTTCATCGCTGTGACAAAACACACTGACCGCTACCAACTTGGGGAGGAAAGGGTTTATTTAGCTTACATATCCTGGGTCACAATTCATCCTGGAGTCCAAGGTAGAAACTCAGGGCAGGAACCTCGACGCAGGAGCTGGAACATAGGCCATGGAGGAACGCTGCTTACTGGCTTGCTCTCCTGGCCCCTGCTCAGCCTGCTTTGTTATGCTACACAGGCCCACCTGCCCAGGGGTGGCACCACCCACAGTGGGTTGGGCCCTCCCACATCACTCATCAAGAAGATGCCCCTCAGACATGGCCACAGGCCAGTCCAATAGAGGCAATCCCCCAGTTGAGGCTCCCTCAACCCAGGTGTGTCAAGTTGACACTAAAGCTATCCAGCATACTGAGGAAGCTAATTTTAAATTTTATTGAGTTATATTTAGTTTCCATATGATGAGCTAAATGTGCTCTTCATATTCTGATATTGGAAAGCACAGGTATCCATGAAGTGAAAGGACACAGGGCTTGAAGAGCTTTCTTTTTTTTTTTTTGGTCTTTTTGAGACAGGGTCTCCCTGTAGCCAGCTGGCCTGGAACTCGCTATGTAGACCAGGGTGGCCTTGAACTCACACAGATCCATCTGCCTCTGCCTCCTGAGTGCTGGGACTAAAGGCGTGTGCCACCATGCCTGGCTAAGAGCTTTCTTTCTTTTTTTATATATTTTATTATTTTTATTTCATGTGTATTTGTGTATTGCCTGCATGTAGGTAAGTGCACCCGTGTCATGCAATACCCACGGAGGACAGAAGAGGCTGTCAGATCCCCTGGAACTGGAGTTACAGACAGTTGTTAGCTGCCATGTGGGTGCTGGGATTTGAACCCAAGTCTTCTGCAAGAACACTCAGTATTCTTACCCACTGAGCCATCTCTCCAGCCCCAGAGCTTTCTTTTCTTTCTTTTTTTAAAAAATATTTTCTTATTTTTATTTTATGTGTATGAGTGTATTGCCTGCATGTATGTAAGTCACCCGTGTTGTGGAGTACCCGCAGAGGTCAGAAGAGGGTGTCAGATTCCCTGGAACTGGAGTCATAGTGGTTGTTAACCCACCATGTGGTTGTTGGGAACAGAACCTGGGTCCTCTGCAAGAGCAGACAGTGCTCTTAGCCACTGAGCCATCTCTCCAGCCCCTTGAAGAGCTTTCTAAATGCCGTGCTGTTTTTCCTTTTCTGCCTCTTTTACTCATGAAGCACCCACTCTGCACTAGAACAGAAGTCAGAGTCTGTGTGAAGGTGCAGACATCATGTATTCGGGCCATGGCACCTGTTCTGCCTTCGTGGACACAGAGGCTCGTGGCATGCCGTCAGAAGCATCCTTAGTTTAGCAGGTGGACGCCTCACAGGTCAGCAGCTTTGCATCCCTGGTGCTGCTGAACTGGCTCAAGGAGGCTTTAATTATTGCAGCATATGTTTTGGTCTTCAGGCTGGAGGAAATTTATTCCCTTCAGTCTGAAGTCAGCACAGATGGGACCCTGAACCAGGTCTCAGCATGTAGGAACTAAATTGCTAACCCTTCACAGGCACCGTGATGGTGCTGACCCCAACAGCTGTGTTCACCATAGCATGCGAAATGTGTTTATAACAACAAAGAATTCCTTCATAACCATCTCTGTGAATTGAATTGAGGGCAGGTAAATGAAGGATAAAATGTCTTATCTGGCTTTATTTATTTTTTTAAAAAATTGCAGTATCAGAACAACAGTAGGCTGGTTGTGTTTGGTGTGCCCATTTATAGAGCAGTGTGGATTCCAATTCTAATGTACACCTGTATTAGTTACTTTTCTGTTGCTATGATAAAACACCATGACCAGGGCAACTTATAGAAGGAAGAGTTCATTGGGCTATGGTTCCAGAGGGGCAAGTGTCCCTCATGGTGAGGAGACATGGTGGCAGAGGTGGCTGGAGCAGAGAGCTGAGCACTCACATCTTTAAGCAGGCACAGGAAGCAGAGAGACAAACTGGAAATCCAGCAAGGTTTAAGAGCTCTCAAGGCCCACTCCCAGGGATGTGCTTCCTCCAGCATGGCCACACCTCTAGCACACCTCCTAAAGATTCCATGACCTTCCCCACACAGTGCCATGAACTGGGGACCAAGTGTCCAGATACTTGGAGCCTATGGGGGGCATTCTCATTCAAACCACCATAGCAACCAAACACAGATATATTTCTGTGGAAATTTGACTTTAATTCAAGGTACTTGAGATGTTTGTATGTTGAGTTTTTCACAGATATGTGATTTAAGAATATAT
>NW_008352270.1:528770-540415 GCF_000622305.1 Nannospalax galili
TAAAATGGCATCATTGCTTCATGCAGTCATATAGAATTAAAAAAACCCAGTATTGCATATTATATCTGTTAATGTTATTTCATGTAGTTTTTGTCCATTTTCAGTTATATACTATTCCTTTGTGTAGTACACATAACACTTCATATCAGTGAATTTTGAGTTGTTTGCTAGTTAAATGTTAGAATTATTCATACTGTCAGTGGCAGTATCATTTGAAAGTGCCAAGGTGTGATGGCTAATCCTGGGTGTCAACTTGATTGGATCTGGGATTAACTGAAATGAAAGAGATCTTCTTGATTGGATCATCTGAAGCTGGAAGACCACCCTGAATGTGGGTGTTACCTTTTGATGGCAGCCCATATAAAAGACCAAGGCAGAGGAGAATGCCAGGCTTCTTGCTTCTTGTCTTCTTTCTCGCTGGTGAGTTGGCCTTGCTGCTGTAGACTGAACACTAGCTGATCTTTTGGAATTTGTCAGACCTTCGGCACCAGATTGGGACTACTGAGACATCCAGCCTTGTGGACTGAGCGACTACGGATTCTCAGCCTCTCCAGTGTGGTGCAGCCATTGTTGGACTACTCAGACTCTATCCTGTGAGCTAAGCTGATAAATCTCTATACATATATATTCATTCTACCAGTTCTGTTTCTTTGGAGAACCCTGACTAATACACAAGGATAGGGGATAAACTGTGCATATCTCATGGGAAGAGGGACAATGACAGAGACCAGGAATATAGGATATACAGAATTTAAAGTTTGTAGAAGAGAGGAGAACTGGCACACAATGTTTTCCAGTTTCCTGAAGCCACCACAAAGCTTATTTGTAAATGAATAAAATGCAGACACTGAGAAGGAAAGTCATGTTTCCTAGTCACACAGCTAGCAGGAGGTAGAACAGACTTTCTCACTGGAGACCTCAGATGGTTTATGTATAGAGGTCTCTAGAACAGCCATGATCACATGGCCACAAGGGGAGAGAGCATAAATGAACAGAGGTTCCCATGAGACTCCGTCACGTAAAACTAGGCCAGCATTGTACAAGGGCAGCTTGAGATTGAGGTCCATACACGAAGGAACGCAAATGAAAGGAACTTCAGGTTAAAGACTCTTGCATATTGCTCTCCCCCAAGGATGATTCTGACCCTCTGTTCTGGCTTGGGTATGGCTTACCCAGGTAAACCTTACGTGCTTAGTCTTGTAGTACTTTTCCTTTACTTGGGGATGCACTTAAAAAGAAAAAAATCCATGGCATCAGGCCCACTCTTCTAATCAGCCGCAGGCAGAATAAACTGGCCTGTGTGTGTATTTGAGACAGGGTGCCTGTATGTTGCCCTGGCTGGCCTTGAACTCCTGGCTTCAAGGAATCCTCAAGAGAGCTAAACTCTAGGTGTGTGTCATCATATATACAATCATTTAAAATTATATTTATTTATTGTGTGTGTGTGTGCACATGTCACACAACACAGTGTATGTGGGTAGAGGTCAGGGAACAAGTTGCAGGAGCTGGTTCACTCCTTATACCATATGGGTCCTGGGGATTGAACTCAGGTCATCAGGCTTTCTGACAGATGGCTGGCCCATCTGCTTTTATTTTATTTTATTTTCTTATTTTATTTTCTTATTTTATGTGTATAAGTACTTTTAAAAATATTTTATTATTTTTATTTTATGTGTATAAATGTTATGTCTGCATGTAGGTAAGTGCACCCATGTCATGCAATGCCCACAGAGGACAGAAGAGGCTGTCGGATCCCCTGGAACTGGAGTTATAGACAGTTGTTAGCTGCAATGTGGGTGTTGGGACTCGAACCTGGGTCTGCTGCAAGAACAGTCAGTGTTCTTAACCTCTGAGCCATCTCTCCAGCCCTGTGTATGAGTATTTTGCCTGCATGTATGTAAGTGTACCATGTGCATGCAGTGCCCCTGCAGGCCAGAAGAGGGTGACAGATCCCCCAGAACTGGAGTTACAGACAATCTTGGTCCTTTGGAAGAGCAACCAGTGCTCTTACTGCTGAGCCATCTCTCCAGCCATCCAGATGTTTGTCTTTAAAGGTGAATTCTTATGTTGAAATTAGGGTAGACTAGTGTGCCGGCCTAGCTGATGAGAGAACTTTATTTTTCAGTGTGTAACATTTTTCTTGTTGCTACTATAATCCATGATAGACTATGTTTATGTTCACATTTTATTTCACTGGTTTTAAATTACTGGTGTTACAAGGTCAGGACTTATGCAGCCCCAGTGGTTGTGCAGCTGAATAGGAAACAACTTTTCATGGTAAATGGAGGCTGGAAATTGCCTTGCTCTTTGCAAGTGGTTATTTTCCTTGCTCATGTTTTATTTAGGTGTTAGTGGTGCCATTTGAGCTACTAATTAAAATTGGGCCTGCTCTTCAATTGTGTATG
Organism: Nannospalax galili; assembly: GCF_000622305.1. Classification (NCBI taxonomy): domain Eukaryota; kingdom Metazoa; phylum Chordata; class Mammalia; order Rodentia; family Spalacidae; genus Nannospalax; species Nannospalax galili. The sequence continues at coordinate 531,176 of NW_008352270.1, forward strand.
AAGCCACACACAGACTTAGTCTTCAGAGATGTCTAGGGAGAATCTGCAGAGGCAAGTGTATTGCTTCACACAGTGGCCTTAATCTCTGTCCTGAATGTGAAGGGTGCATTAATTCATAAGAACACTACAAATAACTCAGTGATCAGTGGAGTATATTGAGTTGAGAATGAAATGCAGGAGGCTATTGCAGACACTCTGTCTCTATTAACCTCCCTAACCCTTCCATTTAGTGTGATGGGTAAAGAGGTGTGTACCCTGAAATCACTGAGGTACCACGTGCTCTGATGTGGAATCTTCTTTAAGAAGGTAGTGTTAAATCATTTTAGCAGATCAAGATTCAGTTTAACTGCTTTGAGCAGTTTTCGCCTTTCATTTTATCATGGAGCTTAATACATTTAACAAATTTAATCTTGAATTTGTTCATTATTGTGAATAAGTACCTGTATTTTGATGTGAAATCAAATATTTGGTATGATAATTTCAAGTATTTTGAGATATTCTTTTTTTAAAAAATTTTATTATTTTTATTTTATGTGTATGTGTGTATTGCCTGCATGTAGGTAAGTGCACCCATGTCATGCAATGCCTGCGGAGGTCAGAAGAGGCTGTCAGATCCCCTGGGACTGGCGTTACAGGACAGTTGTTAGCTGCCATGTGGGTGCTGGGATTCAAACCTGGGTCTTCTGCAAGAACAACCAGTGATCTTAACCGCTGAGCCATCTCTCCAGCCCCTGAGCTAATATTCTTACAATGAAAATAAAAATACTGCAAGTCTGCCTTTTACCATCTGTTCGAAAAAAAAAAAAATAAAGATGGTATGTTTTGATCTAGAAGTTTTTTAGATTCTAGGATGAAAATTGCATTGTGAATAATCTTAAAATACCTGGCTGGCTAGGATTACCAGGATTTATAAGCATTGTTACTGGGCTGTTTGCAATCTTTGTGTGATTACTATAGAATATACTTTTTAGAGTTTAATATTACTGTTTCCCATTTGAATGACTCCTTGGCCAAGCAGGGATTCATTTATTGCAGGTGTTACAGAGCTTATAAAGGCACCTGGAAATACCCCCCCCCCCCCCCCGTATATCTTAAGGATGGTCCCGCGCTGATCATGCACTCCTCAGCAGTGCAGAAGTATCCTTCAGACTTTTAAAACAAGTTAGGCCATGCCCCAGTAACTTCCTCTCGGTCCACCCTTGGCCACTTGTTTTTTTTTTTTCCTGGTCTTTTTGAGACAGGGTCTCCCTGTAGCCCCAGCTGTCCTGGAACTCACCATGTGGACCAGGCTGGCCTTGAACTCACAGAGATACGCCTGCCTGCCTGCCTGCCTCTGCCTCCTGAGTGCTGAGATTAAAGGTGTGAGCCACCATGCCTGGCCTTTCAGTTTTCAAAGAAAGCTTTGCTGGGGCTGGAGAGATGGCTCAGCAGTTAAGAGCACTGACTGCTCTTGGAGAGGACCCGGGTTCAATTCCCAGCACCTGCATGGCAGCTGCGAACCATCCTTAACTCCAGTTCTAGGGGAATCTGAAGCCCTCTTCTGACCTCTGCAGCATTGCACAACACGGGTGCACTCACATACATGCAGACAATACACTCATACACATAAAATAAAAATAATAAAATATTTTAAAACGATCATCTCATTAATTTGAGGAAATGCTTATCTTTAGATACTGTGGTGATGCTCACCTAACCTGATGTCTTTAAAAGTTAAAACTGTATTCATTAACTATGACTAGTTTCTTAAAATTTTATGACCTTTGAGTGTCTGAAAAAGGCAGTGGCAGAAATATATTCCTTATACATAAATGTCTTTATTTTCTAGTGTTTTGTAAGGGTTGCTGGGTACTGTATAAATCCGACAGTCCTTTTTTCCTTGCTTAGAGCAATGAAGTAAAGTTAGGATGCTTTGTGTGCAGTTAATATTAGTTCCCTTGTTTTCTTGTTTGTTTGTCAAAATATTTTACTGTTTCATCTCAACTAGTATGAAAGGGGAAATTACTCTTCTTTTGGACGTGTGTCAAGTATAAGAAGTCATAAAACAGTATAATTAATGACGGATGCCAACCATGATATTGTTTCTTAAAGTTGTCTGCATACCTCAAGTTATTGTAATCATTTTTATTTATATTTTTGTAGTGTTAGGGATCAACACACATATTTCTTGCATTTTGACAAATGAAATAGTCAAATGACATAGTTACTTAATGTAGTCATATAGAATTAATTCAATGTTGCATTTTTAGGATCTGTCACTACTTCATGAGTTTCAGTCCATTTTCACTATTGTACACCACTCCATTGTGTACCATATATCACACTTTATCCATCTTCGTATCAGTAAACTGGGTTATTTGCTAGTTAAGTTAGAATTATTCACATTTTAAGTTGCATTATTATTTGAAAGCAGGAAGGTTAGGGGATATAGTGTGCATATCTCATGGGAGAAGGGACCCAAAGAAGAGAGACCAGGCATTTAGGCTGTATAGTAGTTAAATTAGGTAAAGAGAAGGGAATTGATGTATAGTGTTTTCTAATTGCCTGCACCCATCATAAAGCTATCCCAAGCATCTCATTTGTGAAGCTTTTCTTAGTAAAGTTTACTACTACTGCATCTTGTAGATTTCCTTCTTAAAGGTTTTCTATTCCTGATTATAATTGCTACTTGTAGGTCTGCTTTTCCTACCAGGCCAAGAACTATGTTAGGGTTTTTGTTGATGAGTAAGTGAGGGTCTTAGGCCCTTAAGGGAACTCCTGTGTTCTGAGACAGCTTTCTGATGCTGCTGCTTTCTGATTCAGACTATAAGAGGTGCTGCCTCCAGCAGTTAGTGATCACAGAGCCAGTGCAGCCTGTGTCCTGTGCCCTAACATTTTCTAAGCAGGCATATAAGAAGTTGTCCTGTTTTCCCCAAAGGAAGGAATAGTTTATTTTGGCTCAGGGTTTGAGGGTACAGCCTACCATGGTAGGGAAGGCATGGTGGCAGGAGTGTGAGGCAGCTGGTCATACTGTGTCCCTGTCAGGACACACAGAGATGGATGCAGCTGCCCAACTCCCTTTCTCCTTTTTAATCAGTTTGGGACCCCAGCCCATGTACTACCCATGTTCAGAGTGGGTCTTCTGCCTCACTTAAACCTTTTTGATAAAAACACCCAGAAGTGTTTACATGGTGATCTCATCAAGTTGACAATGAAAAAATGAAGATTAGCCATCACACTCACTTTGGTTGTTTAAAACTGATTTTGGTGTATGTATTAGTCAGGGTTCTCTAAAGAAATAGAACCAGTAGAATGAATATATTTGTATAGAGATTTATCAGCTTAGCTCACAGGATAGAGTCTGAGTAGTCCAACGATGGCTGCACCACACTGGAGAGGCTGAGAATCCATAGTTGCTCAGTCCACAAGGCTGGATGTCTCAGTAGTCCCAATCTGGTGCTGAAGGTCTGACAGATTCCAAAAGATCAGCTAGTCTTCAGTCTACAGCAGCAAGATGAACTCACCAGCGAGAGAGAAGGCAAGAAGCAAAAAGCCTGGCATTCTCCTCTGCCTTGGTCTTTTATATGGGCTGCCATCAGAAGGTAACACCCACATTTAGGGTGTGTCTTATTAAGGCTTTAGATGATCCAATGAAGAAGATCTCTTTCATTTCAGTTAATCCCAGATCCACTCAAGTTGACACCCAGGATTAGCCATCACAGATGGCTCAGAAGGTTAAGACATTTGCTACCAAGTCTGACATCTTGTGTTTGATCCCTGGGACCGCATGCTGTGTAACTGTGATGTGTGCGTGTGCACATGCACTTGTGCACATGGAGGTTCAAGACCAATGTTGGGTGGCTTTACTTAGTCACGCTCCAGTTTTTATTTTTTAAGGCAGGGTTTTTCACTGAATCTGAAACTGATCAATTGTCCAAGCTGGCTGGCTAGTAAGTTTCAGGGATCTATCTGTCCTCTTCCATCCCCAGGATTACAGTCATGTGACAGTTGTTTATGTAGTTTCTGGGACTGTGAACGGAGGTCCTGGTGCGTTCGTGGCAGGCACTTTACTGACTTGAGCCATCTCCAGAGATCCTTAAGTCAGGTTTCACAAGCCACCTCTGTGCTCTCATATTCATACCCCGGTGTCTGGCTGCCTCAGTTCCTGACCTGTGATAATCTGGTTCTTCGGCTGGTGGCAAAGCAGAGAGGCTGTGACTGGAGTCTTCTCTGCCTCTCAGTGCCCATCCCCATGTGGTTGTGATGTGTGTAATCCATTTGTGAAGATGGGTAACTTTTCAAAGGCAGCTGACAGCCGCTGATTTGGTCCTGTTTACTTGTAGAGAACCCCTTAGGGCAATTCAAATGACTCTTTGGAAAGAGTCAATTTGTCTCAGGCTGAAGGGAAATAGAAGAGTAAAACATTTTCCCGTAGGACGGCATGAGTGATGCTGGCACTGAGGTCTCTCTGGTGTGTTGAAGCATTTCAGGGACAGAGCAAAATGATACATTCTGTATTTGGACTTTGTGCTCATAGACTTACATATTAATACACTTAGAGTCTGCCTCTTCTAAAGAGTGATGTTTTCAGATTTGTGCTGTTTATTTCTTCATTGGTTGTGTGGAGCAATGGTAGACATACAGTTGTCTGTTTTAACGTGGGGGGAGTTAGAACCTCTTTCTTGGCTTTAAGCCAGTCTGCCCAAGATGGATCTCTTCGACAAGAGACCAAATTGCCTGTCTCACACAATACAACATAATTCAATTCATGAGTTCTTTGCTACTTTGTTTACTGTTCAGTTTCTTTACAGAAATAGGACGGGCTTCAGAACCTTGTGTAATTCCTGACTTTGGAAAATTCTGGCCTCTTTGTGAATGATCCAAAGCAAGAGTCTGAGGGCTAGAAATGATGACTCAGATTCTGGCACAAGTTAGTTCTTCCGCTGTTTTAGGCCCTGCAGTGTGTTCATGCTGTAAGACCCTTGGCTTGGTGTTCTGACGTCAGGGCTTTGCCTGCGTGGTCAGCATTATGCTCAGTGACTTAACTGCTTGTTATGGAGGAGGTGGTGCAGGGAGGGCTCCTTTGTTGAGCATTGTCAGACAGTACCCAGACACTAACGTTGACTTAGATTCAGCTGTGTTGGAGATAGATGGTTTTACTAGTTCCATGTGTCACGCACCTGTGTTGTGTGAGTTAGTGTATTTTCTAATGTTTTAGTAAATAATATGAGCAATAAGAGCCATACATTCTCTGTCTGCTAGCACAGTCCTATCTCTGAAGGACATAGAGTAAGAGCTGCTTGTTGCACTATGATGCTAGATAGGAGTATTTTCACTGTTTATATTTCCCTTAATTTCTGCTCCGTGAAAGGATAGTAAGATAAAACAGAAGTCACATTTCAGATGCTAATGGTGCGTTTTCTTAGATTTTGGCTAAAGGCTATTGCCAAAATGTAGAAAGTAGTTCAGAAATAAAGCATGTATTCCTCTAGAGTTCTTTTAAATATGATATCTTTTTTCATGCTACTAATCTTTTAAAAAAATCACACAAATAAAAATGCTAACTGAAATTCATTGCTTTGATGAACTGGAGAGATGGCTCAGTGGTTAAGAGTCCTGGCTGCTCTTGTAGAGGACCTGGGTTTGGTTCTCAACATCTACATCTTGGGGATTCACAACCTCCTGTAACTCCAGTTCCAGGGGATCTGATACTCTCCTTCTGGCCTCTTTGGGCATTGCATAGCATGGATGCAATTATATATCTGCAGGCAAAATACTCATATACATAAAAAAAATAAAATCTTGCCTGGTGTGGTGGTGTACACCTTTAGTCCCAGCACTGGGGAGGCAGAGGCAGGCAGATCTCTGTGAGTTCAAGGCCAGCCTGGTCTACATAGTGAGTTCTAGGTCAGCTGGGACTACAGGGAGACCCTGTCTCAAAAAGAGCAAAACAAAACAAAAAAATCTTAAGAAAAAAATATTAAAAAATAATCTTTTTTTTTTGAGACAGGTTCTCCCTATAGCCCCAGCTGGCCTGGAACTTGCTATGTAGACCAGGCTGGCCTCAAACTCACAGAGATCCCCCTCTGCTTCCTGAGTGCTGGATTTAAGGTTATATGCCACCACGCCCAGCATAAATCATCTTTAAAAAATAAGAATGAAGACAATCTGGACATGTAAGAAGGAATCGAAGAATGCTCTGAGGACTGAAGGTGTGGAAATGAGACCCATGTTTTTGTTTCCTGCTGTTCCCTCTCCAATCCATACTCCCCACCCTCCCTCAGGTTGAGGTGAAGTGAATTTTTTACTGGGGAAATAATATATCATCTTAAGCAGCAAAATGAAGAAAGCCCCTGTTGTCACAGGTAGACATGACCTCCACATTGTGACTCAGGAGGTGTTTCATTTTGTGACCCCAGCTTAGAAACTTCAAGTACTTTCCCATTCAATCTAATACTTCTGGAGTCCTGCTAAACGAACACAGTAACAGTATGCAAATATTCTTTCTGAAAGGAAATCCCCAAAGAACAGTTAACGGAGGGAATGTAGAAATTAAGAAGCTATGTAGAACACTCTTTAAATTGTAATTGACTATATTTTTGTATCTTCACAGCAGTACAAAACACAGTCAGTTGCAGAGTTAGTTCAGATTATTTAAATACCAGATACATTTTTAGTCTTCTACACAAGTGTCTAGAAGTTGCTTGTGCTTATATGGAATGAAGCTATTAATATGTCTCTGAACCAGTATCTATATAAAACAAGGTCAAACAAACACAAATCAAGGAATAGAGTTTTCCCAAAGCTGCAGTGTGAAAAGACTGTACACAGCTGACTCTGTGCTTGTGAGTGAGTGGGTTTCTTTACTGTGGGAAATCCAAATAGTATTCTAAGGAATGTAAATAGATTTTCTTGATGGGAAGAAGGATGACACCCCATTTGCATTTAGTTTTGGGCCTTTTTTCCTATTGTATTTTGCGATGACAAACATAATGCCTTTCCCATGTACAGGAAATCTCTTGGTTATTAAGTATCATAGTGAAAAGAGCCAGGTATTGTACCTAACACCTCTTGGTATGATCCTTGGGAACTATTACTTGTTTTCAGTCAATTACCACCCACAACTTAAGTAAGGTACCAGAAATAATCCCCCTTCACTTTCAAATAGAAGACCTTACCCTGGATTGGTGGCATTACCCACTAAATATTTACCCAACAATGCCCAGACTAGGGTGAGAGAGAGCTCCTTTTTGACACTCTTCTCCTGACAGTCCTTAATTTGCTGCCACCTCTTGTTGGAAGTGGTGGTTTTCTGTTGACCCTGGTGATGACCCTTCAGGCAGACATGTGGCCCCTGACTCCACTGTTGTACGCTAGGCGAGCAGGTTGCTTTCCTGGTTGCATGGTACCTTGCTAGGTCACAGCCTTCATACTGTTGGCTTGGGTGTGAAGTCCAGCTTGGGCTTTCTGGGTCAGCTCAGTCTTCTCCATGGCAGAGCTAGGGACAAAGCCTACCTGATCACCTCCCATCTGTAGGAGTGTTCTAGAAGCTTCCAGTCTCCACTGCCATGGTGAGCAGCCCCACGATTCTCATTTTACCCTAGTGATTCAGTGTTCATTGCTAAGCATCTGAACAAGCCCTTGCACTGTCTATAACACTGACTACACTGTTTACATAAGAAACTGCTACTTAGGGTTCACCTGGGCCATGAAGCCCTCCCTAATTTTCCTCCTATTACCTAACCACACCGTCACAAACATACACAAAAGTCCATGTTTCTCTATACTTGTCATTTTGGTATCCATGCCTCCAGACTTCCTGGAGGAGGTTATTTCTTTATTATTAATTTGTGTTGTTGGGTTCTGTCACAGAAGACAACATATAATAAATGCTTGGAACAAATAAATGAGCAATTGAACATGTTGCAAAGACAGGGTTGCTAGAACTAGGAATTGAAGATTAAGTTTATTTTTCAAATTCTCATCGAAATAATTAGGAGTCACTAGGAAACATTAAGCACATGAAAGAAATGTTGTAATAATGAGAGCTAACATCAGTTCTGGAGAGATTGCGTAGCAGTTAAGAGTACTTGTAGAGGACCCAAGTTCAATTCCCAGCATTACATGGCTCACAAATGCCTGTAACCCTGGCTGGGGATCCATTGTCCTCTTCTGGTCTCCATAGGCTCTGTATTTACATGTGCATATTCACACATAGACACAAAATTAAAAGAACAAAAAATCATTTAAAAATAAGAATAAGAATAGCTAACGTTAAAGGATACTATGTGCCAGCCAGTGCTCTGAGTACCTCACATATATTATTTTAATGTTTACAATAATTCCACTAGAAAGCTACTAGTTTTATTACCATTTTAAAGATGAAGCGGCAACAAAAAATTAGTTAAATAGGGACTAGAGAGATGACTCAGCAGTTAAGAGCACTGGCTATTCTTGCAAAGGACCCAGGTTCAGTTCCCAGCACCCACATGGTAGCTAACAACTGTCCTTAACTCCAGTTCCAAGGGATATGACATCCTCTTGTGACCTCTGTGGGCTTCGCATGACATGGGTACACTTGCATACTTGCAGGGAAAATACTCATACACATAAAATAAAAATAATAAAATTAGTTAACTAAAAGAACCATTCTCTAGAAGAATATATACAAATGACCAATAGGCACATTAAAGATACTTCAGCATCATTAATCAGTGTGGAAAGGTCAGTGAAAACCTTAGCAATATAACCCCTTCAGAACATACAAGGAGAGCTGTTGACCAAACAGCAGTGATTATGCTCGTCTACACCGCAAGGCATAGAGGGTGCTGGAGGCTTCCGACATGGCTGGTGAGACTACAAAACTGAAACATTTTGGCAGCTCCTCAAAGTGTTAAACATGGAGTTATCCAGTGATCCAGCAGATTAGGAGTGACAGCTAGTGGAACAGGTTTTAAGGAAGAAAACGTTCTAAAATTGGTATCAGCAGCACAAACCCAGTGAATTATACACAGTAAATGAGTAAAGTTTATGGGAATGAATCTTGTCAAAGTGTTTTTCTTTAATGAACTTTAAAAAATAAAGTACCTATCCACCATAGAGAGTTACTAGATGGCAGAGCCAGAATTTGAACCCAGCCTAACCCTGTGCTCTGGATTCATATGTATTTCACAAAAATTAGTGAGAGAAACATGGTAATTGGCTTATCTTTAAAGAGGACTTCATCTGTGTAGGTAAACCAAAGCAATAAATTTTAAAATT